>NC_088333.1:34135000-34290000 GCF_036884655.1 Musa acuminata AAA Group | reverse complement strand
ATTGATAATATCTGACATCGGTGGCAGAATGTGACAAAGATGTTTCCTTTTTCTCTCTTCGTCTACCCTATCCGGCATTCTTCAAAGATATCACTTTGACATCATCGGTTGTTGTGGCAAGAGGGAGTACATTTAATGTCGTGATATTGCCAGCACAAACTTTATGTGTAGATGGTGTCCAAAGATTTTGATTCCCCAATCCATCTTCTTGTGCGGGATATCTTTTTATCGGTGCTAATGCTTTTTTATTTTATTTTATTTATTTTCAAACCAGTCTCGTCCTAAATCCAAAAGTTGCATGAATTTTTTGCATAAATCATTGTTGAATTATTAGTTTGGCATCCAAGAGGATGTTGATTCCTCCATAAATAAATAGTCTTGTACACATATCTATATATACCTAATGACACCAAAGGAACTATGGGCTTATTAATATAGGTGGGTCATCCAAGGCTAGGATTGAGGTTAGAATCCAATTACTTTGATGTGATTCTACAAGTTGGGCCACATGGAACCTTTTAAGATTAAGATTAAGATTGGCACGTGATATGCACACGCCAATCCTAAGATAGATACACTAGACAATTATTTGTATATTTCTTTTATGGATTATATCTTCTCTAACGTTTAGAGACATGACTAGCAAAACCTTCAAATTTAGACCATTAATATGGAAATGGAAATGGAAATTTAGAGGGAAAAAGATAAAGAGTATCATGGAGCTATTAACATGGAATTAAAATAAAAATAAAAATAATAAATATTATTATTCTAAGAAAATTCAGAGGGACTACCAAAGTGACTGTTCTTTTGCTTTGGTTCCTAATAATTATTTCAAGTTGTTCATTCCCTTTCGTTACAATCTAATATAAATAAATCATCTATTGGATTTACCCATTTTCTTCTTACTCCTGAAATCATAGGTAATTAATTATAGGGCAAATATTAATTACTAAATGACAAATTGTCTATATTGGTGAACTTGTAAGATAAATGAAGTTCTTCGTCAACTTCCCTAACTGGTCCTCATTATGCCCAGTGGCTGTTTCTCAACATGAACAACCTTAAATACAAGAACGATAATTAATATGGACTTGGACTTGGACAATCACTGCATGCATTATATAGACAAGTAAGAAAAACCAGTATGTTGTTTCATGTGGAAGGAGAAGATCACTTCTTTGAAGCAGTATCTAACGAAGGAAATAAGTTATATTTCTAAGGTTGAAGTGATGGAGTATTCGGAAGATAAGCCCTAATGAGATGATTCGGAAGGATAATAATACTGTTCGACGGAACGAAGCTTCCATGATATTTCTGGTGGCTTGATATTAGTGATGGCATGATCTCATCAACTGACATCTTCTTGTCATACGATCGACGACTAATATGACACTGCTCATCAAAATGGAGCTTCCATTAAACACATGATATATCTTTCTTGGACCAATGTGATGATGCATAGATAGATAGATTCGTAGAAGAGACAGGGGCATGCAAGCCACACATTCTCTTAGGGTAGCGACGTCTCCATCACAAGCACAAGGGCCTGGAGAGAGTTGCTTGCAGCTGTCACCGAAATGCTTCCTGCTGTTGTTGTTGCTGCTGCATGTCGGTCACCATTTGCAGGCCATCGAAAGATCACAAGTATCATGTGCTTTTGCCCTCGCTTTGCAGCCTGGTTAATGTGTGTTCTACGGTGCAAGCGAGGCTCCATTAGAGGTACTCTTAATGGTCTGGCCATGTTCCTTTTGGTTGGATGGTGATGTGCAGGTCGTTGGTGCTTGCGTTCGTGTGCTCTCGGGGTCACTTGGAAGGAAGGTACATTACGAGAGTAGCACAGGTCCAGCAGAACCAGGAATAGTGCTGTGCTAATACAAGGCTGTGAAGGGCACTTTGGATTTGATGGATGACAATGTGACAGATAGATCTTGATATCCAAAGTGATGATGAACTTGAACTCAGTTAGGGGATCGAATTAGTTCGATGTTACACCTAACATCGCGGAACATAATTTGATTCATGCGTTGAACGCACCAAACTTGGAAATCAATTCGATTTGACGAAAGTGAGTGGACCTCATCCGTAATTGCTCCTTTAATAAATGATGAGAATAGATCTAAAAGAGACATAAGAATAGAGAAGATAGGTCTGTCTTGATTCCTCCCTTACTCGACGGATAGGAACGTCAAATTTATCATCTTAGAATGTAACAATATAAGAGTGTATGTAAACGAACAATGGGATAATTGTTCTCTCCCATACCTTTCATGCCATATCTATGGTAGTTTGGAACTAATGTTATCAAAAGAAAGGGTGTCTGTCATATGCAGTAGCCAAGTGCCATTAATTGATAGAACAAGATAGATAGTTGGATGTGGGTAGGAACCTAAGAGCCAAACTGGTCTTTACCTGTGTTGACTTTGGCCATAAACCATGTGCTGGGGGAGAAGACGATCCAATTCCCCTTACCATTAGGTTTGGTGTCAGCAGCATGTGTCACATCAAGTACTAGAGGATTCTAATGTAGTAGACTTGTTGTTTGATGCACACAGCATTCTAATCTCGCAAGCCATCTCACAAGTCTACACCTGAGAGATCTAACAAGTTACGCACTACACGTCCAAGGCAAGACTGGTCTCTATCTGTGTAGCATCTCTGTGAATGCAACGATCACCTCTAAACACTGCTACTACCTTTCTCACCTCGAAACCACCCTCCTCCCCTGTGTCGTGGATGTACTACATGTTTCTATCCCGCCCACTGGAATCTCCTGGCGGTGTGGTGTCCCTTTCATTGTTAGTCTTCCATCAACTTTGTTATGGCTTTAACTTTTCTTGTTTATGACCTCAAGATTTGCTTGAGCTAGCTAGTTAGTCTCTCTCTCTCTCTCTCATACGTAGATGATAAAATAAATAGATTGTGGAGCTGCAATTTAGGTAGGTTTATAACTCGTCTTGGAAAGAAAAGATGAAAAGTTGGTAGCCACAAGTTTTCCTCCAGCTCTTGAAAGTACAAAGATAGAGAGTGGCAATTAGGTATTGGCATCTCTCTTTCTCACACATACACACAACAGTGAGATTTTAGATATGTTTGTATCCTGGATGGATCTTACAGCCATCAGATTTCCTTGAGCTCTTAAGATTACATGGACATGACCCTCGAGCGTTGCCAAATCTTTCTCTCTCTCTCTCTCTCTCTCTCTTGCTTTCAATATGGAGATAACAAAATAAATAGATCGTGAGGGAGGTCTTTACGTATGTCGTGCCTTTTGGGAGTCGGAATGGGCTCCATTTCTCACATGATCAGAGGACCGATGTGATATATTGGTTCCTAAAGAGCCTCCAATCTCAACTCAAAGGACCAAAGGACCCATATAATATCATGCGTCTTCAACCTTGCAGTCGATGGGTGCAAAGAATTCTCGCCATGAATCATAGATATTGCATCACATCAGCCATAGGTATATTCTTTTTTCCTAAAGACGCAAGAAACCAACAACTAAAATATATTAACAAGGTGGCATCTCCATCTCCATCTCCCCATCCCAAGTTCCATAAGAGGCTCCAATCTAATGAAAAGCCATTAAAATCTTGGATAGCTCCATTTTGAGTTTTCTTTGCTCTATGCTGTCGTATCTTGATTCATTGCCCCTAGCACATGGAATTCCCTCTTCCCCTTTCTTCCCTTTGTTGTGCGTGCACTCTCTTCTGCATTTGATTTATGCCCAAGGAAGGCCCCATAAGGAGTTGGCTCATCACCTATTGCTGTCCTGTTATGAGGAATGATTCCTGCTTGGTTCTATTAAGAACATCATAGAAAACTCATCTAGTTGACTTGCGACTAAGCCGAGCGATGTCTTTTTCGGATCGTGTAATGTGAAACAGACATTTCCAGACCCAACAGGCACAATGGTCAATTCAATCCGATGTTCAAATTCACAAGTAATGCAGCATTATAAACTTGTATTCCCAATTGTTTTTTTCTTAGTTCAGTTCAACATGCCACACTTTTGATATGCTAAACCAAGTTGAGATATAGAAAAACCAGAAATCATTACAGTGGAAATACTAGCAGATTAAGATAACTCATTTTTTCTTGGCCTAAGGTGTTTTTGTTTGCAGATGTACTGCAACATGCAATGACTGATTGAAATTTGGATGCCCCTCCATACCAGATGGAGAATACATGAGCATACATGAACTGGTTTGTTGCTTGTGGAGAACAAGTTGAAGTTTTTAGAACAAAGCCTTGTGGAATCAGCACTCAAGAGGATTAGGGCATGGCATAAACCATAAAGGGACCATAAAAAATAATACATCTTTTCTTTGAGATATTGTAGAATGACTGACCATGAACACAATTCCTGCAAGTTTAGTGACAAACTTGCTATTTTGCATTTGCTAGTAACCTCAAGATGGCAGCAGTATATAAATGGGAAGTTAGGATTGAGATCTCAACCCTAATTATTTAACACTAATCATGAGGGACTCTACATTGAATATCAACTTTGTTGGTATTATTATTTCATAGAAGATATAAAAAATCAATTGTATCAATTCATAGATGCATATTATTATTATTATTATTATTATTATTATTATTATTATTATTATTATTATTATTATTATTATTATTATTATTATTTATTATTATTATTATTATTATTATTATTATTATTATTTTATTATTATTATTATTATTATTATTATTATTATTATTTATTATTATTATTTAATTAATAGAAACTGAGGTATGCATCTATCGAATTTAATTAATTATATGGATTCATTCCCTATAAGACAGTTCGGTGCACCGATTTGTTGGTGAACATTCAAATGATTCTAAAAATATGTTGTAGATGGGGGCTCGAAAAGCACTGTAGTCAGAAATTTCAATTCCACCCACTCACTGAAAAATTATAATTGAGAGTTTCGTGCTTTAATTTATTTTTTGATAGTAAACTTGTAAAAAATTCTAAAGGTTAACAAAGAAAGTAAATTCTATTATTTATTTGTAATAATAATATTTTCTTTAAAAAAGAAAATAGCAAATTTGAGACAAGTTCCAAAGCTGAATAAAGAAAAAAAATAAATGAAATTCTATTTATTTATTTATGTGCAAATTGAGACACCAAGCATCATTAATGGAAGGTTAATTAAGAGTTTCTTGTTTAATTTTACACAACATCACTGTTTTTTTTTTTTTTTTTGAATAAAAGTTGCAAATTAATTTGGTGCAATCTTGTCGTAATTTTATTATGATGACTGACTAAATTCTACATAAGAGTATTTGAATAAGAGTCCCTTCAAAATCGTGCATTCCACTTTATATTCTCAATTGCAATAATCCTCTCACCCTTTCTCCTCCATTGAGAAGAAGTAGTCCACGAGCTAAGGACAAATAACTATGTTAGATCATATAGTCGACCTCCAACATAGCTTGCTTCTCTTATCATCACACCTTTACAATCATGACTTCCGTTGTCACTACAATTAGTATCATCATCCTTCACCAAAAGAATACTTCCTAATATACCGTTGTTTCATTCAATATTTTGTTCTATCATTTCTTACGGATCCAAATCCCTTGTACTTGCATCTGCTACCCTCATCTACATTAACAACATATGGTCAAGAATAATAAGTTGCACTTCCTTCTCTCGAGCATTCGACAGGGACTTCTCACTCCTCCGTCGTCTTCTTTTCTTGTGTTGACTCGTCCCTTTTGCTACTCTCTCTCTGTATCCATCAACTTGGATACATTTCTTATGCGTATCGAATGTTGAGCGAGAGCATATCCCCATCACTATCCCTCCATTATTGCATTACTTAACTCTCCACTGCTCTTTGTATCAAACCGGACGACCAAAAGCATGGGTTGCCTGCCTCATCGGTTGCCACCTCCCCCTGGCTCCCACGTGTGGCTCTGTGAGATCCAGGGAACGTCCATGGCCTCGTTCCCTGCAAAACACTCGCAACCCCAACCCCGCCATCGCTGTACTGCACTGCTCCTTGATGAAGCGTTCCGGTCACCGGTGACTCTCCAAACAGAGTTATATATACCCTGTAATTACGCCATCCCTGTCACCACCCGTCGCTTTCTGCCCGTTCGCGGTCCTGCTGGGGCCCCCTCTCGGGTTGAGGGATGGGCCACGGTGGGGTCGCGTGGAAATCACGTGCGCGCACCCCTTGATGCCCCGACAGTATACCGCCACGCCACCTACACGTGGCGCGCATCCTCGCCCGCCCTTGCTGTTGTCGTTGTCGCCCGCGTCCGTGTCGCTGTCACGACTGCTTCCCTTCTTACCCTCCTCCTCCCATGGAGGCAGGCGCTTGCGCCTGATTCCAATTACTAGGATGTATTGGCTCAGGTAACTTTACTGAGATTCCTCAACAGTTACTACGTGTTGGTTTCTATGATGCCTTTGTTTCCCTCGGGCTTTCCCGGGTGTATATAAGGCGCTTGAGGCCTTCTTCTTCTTCGAACGCTCAGGTATAGCTCCTCCTAGGACCCCTTGTTCTGTTGATACCTGCTGAGCTTCTCGGTCTGCTCACAGACTTGATAGATACGTCTGATCATGGGATCCGCGGTGGAGAGCGGGTGGGTCGTGTCACTCTCTCTAGCCGCCAAATGTGGTGAGCTCTCCGCAGACCCCTCCCGCCTTCTTTCTCTCGCTTTCGTCGTCGTGGTTTGCTGGCTGGCGACTGGTTTGCTCCACTGGGTCTCCCCCGGCGGTCCAGCTTGGGGAAGGTACTGGTGGAGCCGGCGGCGGCCCTGGGGCCTCGGCGGTGCCATCCCCGGGCCCAGCGGACTCCCCGTGGTCGGGAGCATGGGCCTCATGTCCGGCCTCGCGCACCGGAAGCTCGCCGCCGCCGCGGACGCCATCCCCGGCGCCCGGCGGCTCATGGCGCTAAGCCTGGGTGACACCCGGGTGGTCGTCACCTGCGACCCGGACGTGGCCAGGGACATCCTCAACAGCTCCGACTTCGCCGAGCGGCCGGCCAAGGAGTCGGCCTACGGTCTCATGTTCCACCGCGCCATCGGCTTCGCCCCCTACGGCGCGTACTGGCGCAACCTGCGGAGGATTGCGGCCACCCACCTCTTCTCCCCCAAGCAGATATTCGCCTTCGGCCGCCACCGCGCTGAGATCGCCGCGCAGATGGTGCGCGCCCTCGACGGTCTCGCATCCGAGCCCGTGCAGGTCCGCAGGATCGTGAAGCAAGCGTCCCTGAACCACGTCATGTGGTTCGTCTTCGGAAAGCAGTACGACCTCGAGCGAGAGACCGATGAGTTGAAGGAGCTGAGAAGCTTAGTAGAAGAAGGTTACGAGCTCCTGGGGAAGCTCAACTGGTCGGACCACCTGCCGGTGCTCGCTGGCTTGGACCTGCAGCGAGTGCGGTCGGGCTGCTCGGGGCTTGTCCGCCGAGTCGACCGGTTCGTGGGCCGCATCATCGAGGAGCACCGAGTCGAGCGCGGGCGGGACACGAAGGCCGCCCCCGGGGACTTCGTCGACGTTCTGTTGTCGCTGCAGGGTTCCGATAGGTTATCCGACTCCGACATAGTCGCAGTTCTCTGGGTAAGCTTACCCCTCCCAAAAGAATTATAAGCAGAATTTATTTTTTAAGGGGTTTTATTTTTTTAATTTTGAAACTATTAACAATATAGATATCGAGTGATATATGTTTTAATAGGTTTTTTTTCATGTCGTTTATATTTGCGTAGGAGATGATATTTCGGGGTACGGACACAGTGGCGGTGCTAATAGAGTGGGTGCTAGCGAGGCTGGTGATCCATGGGGAGGTGCAAACTAGGGTGCAGGCGGAGCTGGACGGGGTGGTGGGGAGGGACCGGGCGGTGACGGCATCCGAGGCCATTGAGGCGCTGCCGTACCTTCAAGCGGTGATCAAGGAGACGCTGCGGGTGCACCCTCCGGGCCCGCTTCTCTCGTGGGCTCGCATGTCCACATCGGACGCGAGCGTGGGCGGGGGAACTGTCGTGCCCGCGGGGACCACCGTGATGGTCAACATGTGGGCCATCGCACGCGACCCGACGGCGTGGCCCGACCCTCTCCGGTTTGACCCGGTCCGGTTCCTGGCCCCGGGCGGGCGCGCGGCCGAGTTCCCGGTAATGGGCTCGGACCTGCGGCTGGCGCCGTTCGGCTCCGGCAGGCGTAGCTGTCCGGGGAAGGGGCTGGCCATGGCCACGGTCGAGTTGTGGGTGGCGGCGCTGGCGCACGAGTTCGAGTGGCGGACACCGTCCGACGCTGACGTCGACCTCTCAGAGGTGCTGCGGCTCTCCTGCGAGATGGCGGCGCCACTTACCGTGACGCTCCGGCGGCGGCGGCGGCGGCGGGGGCGGGAGATGGCCTGACGAGTCACATGCAGAGCTCTCACCTGCAATGGACACAGTGGGGCGAATACAGCGGCTTCTGTAGAGTGGCTTCCTTTTCTTTAAGGGTTATTTTATGCTTGTTGGTTGTTATATATATATATATATATATATCTGTCTTTGCTTCTGTTTCCCTT
This sequence comes from Musa acuminata AAA Group, assembly GCF_036884655.1. Taxonomy (NCBI): domain Eukaryota; kingdom Viridiplantae; phylum Streptophyta; class Magnoliopsida; order Zingiberales; family Musaceae; genus Musa; species Musa acuminata. The sequence continues at coordinate 34,281,472 of NC_088333.1, read as the reverse complement.
TCCTTCTTCCCTTTTATATATATATATATATATATATATATATATCTATATATATATGAACGGAGGCTCGTGTAACCTGAGGAAGTACTGTATTGTAAATAAATATATAAAACATAAATGCCGTGAAGCTCGAGTCACTAAAATCACCCTCTTATAATAATAACAGTGAAATAATACAATGGATGCGAAGCAAGATATGCTGAGGAAGTAATGTCATTTGATATAGGTAGAATAAGGCAAACATCATCATCATTATCATCTCTTCTCTACTGTAACCCAGTGGTATGATAAGATGCAAGGCATGTATGATGTGGACTAATAATCGGTCGTTTCTCCTCACAGTCATCCCCTCCGACAAGCTCATATAATAGAGCGTACCAGTCGAACAGTGGAGGAGGCACCACCGTCGGGAGGAAGACAGTCCAAAGGATACACGTCTTCTTTTCAGGACGCCAGAAATCTTGCTATATTTTACTGTGCACAGAGAAAGCTCCGAGAAGGGAGATGAAGCAACGCCTTCTATTGGCACACGAAGTGATTAATGGACTCATTATAATGTGCAGATACAAAAGAAAACAAACGTTTTCCCATCAACCAACCTACACTGTTACAGAAACAAAACGTTTCCAATCTGCTTCAAGTCTATGTGATTGATACAACAAGAACGAGATGAAAAGGAAATGTAGACTTTCCCGTATCTTATTGTGCAAAAGCATGACAGGGACAAATCACTTTTGTCAGATACTTGATGTTTCTGTGGTCATTGTAAACAATAAATACTGATAAATTGAGACAGTTGCTTACCATAGCCATCCAAGTAATGAGACAGGTTTACTTCTCCACAAAAATCGTGGTGTATTCATCCCAGGTAATGTAATGTACATGCTGAGGTGTCCATTTGACAGATTGATGGATTTTGACTTGCCTGAATCAGTCAGTATACCATATGACGTCGATGTGGAGCCCGATTGAAAAGAATAATGAAATGGTGGAACATGTTATTGTTAGATGACCCACCCAGACAAGAGACCGAAAAGAATGGATGAATAAAGGATGATGATGAAAAATATTGTCTAATGTGAGATGACGATGATTTAGAGGATAAATACATCATTTCCTTTATACAACAAACACCAATTAAACCATGCTCAATGGTGTTGATTCTTTTATCCGAATGCATTTTACGTAAGAGGAAAGTTGAACCATTTGCCTGACAATAAAAATAAAAAAAAAGGGCATTGTTAATTGGAATATAAACTATATAAACAGACTAGTGAGTGTGAAAGGTAATTACGAATGTCACAATAAGTATTAATGGAATTTATGACATAAATGAGGTCATCCATGAAGAAGCATCTCATCATTCCAATGATTAATACTATAAACCCCAAGAACATCTCATGTACATGAGAGAAAGGATATATAATGCATTTGCATTATATATATTGCATGGTGATGTATGTTTAAATACAAAAAAAAAAACACACACACACACAAACAAACAAATCTTTGAAGATGAGTAAATTTCATATTAATTGTTAACTTCAATTATAGCGATTACGGATTTAGCAAGTTTGCAATCTCACTACAATCACAAAACCCTAGTGCCATGCATCATCTTAAGATCAACATGCCCTTAATCACCAGTCAAGATTAGCAGTGCTTAACGTAGTGATTGTCTAGTAAACTCTGGAGACCTAAATGTAGAGAGTGATTGGAAGCTTACATGACAAGTCCTCAGGGGTTGATTCCATTCTTTGTGGTGGATAAGCAATGATTCACATATCACAGTTTCGAGCCTTGTACAAGTCATTGTCCTAAGGGAATCATAACGGGCAGTACAACAGCTTTGAATCTTAGGAGCCTGAGCCTTGTCCTGGTGTCTGCTGGAGATACCCAAGTCTGTGACCAACCAAATCATGTCCCTGACACATCAAACTAATCATCTCAGTCTTCCCTTCTTGTAACAACAGCCCATTTGCTTGATTGATAAAAGCAGAAGATGGTGATGATGATGATGCAAGCTGCAGCATCAAAAAGTGTACGACTTCAACGTGAGCGGGTATTGTTTTGTGCAGAGAAGACTTTCTAATGCCCTCAGGCAACAGTCACTGTTCCTGAAATCTATTCTAGCTCAGGCACACAACATCGCCCACAGAAAGCTTTAGTCAAGGACTAATCTAGATGAGGTGGTGGGGCCTTGAGGCATATGGTGGTCTTGTTGCATTGACTATTCTGCAGCATATTAACATATTGCTGTTGTCACTAAGCATCAGCCTTCAACTCCTCCCAACTCAGGAACACACAGCAATCGGATAGAAGAAGAGTTTTAATAGGATGACACTGATTCGAGGATCGATCAAGATTGATGAAGACCTCCTCCTTGTCACCCAAGCCATGAATCAGGTCAAGCCTTATAAGACCTCATCCCCCAGCCAGGATAAGGCACCATGATCAGGTCCCTCCTTAGCACAAGATTTGCTGCAAATTTCTGTGTGTGTCTTGAACTGTTGCCTGGATGCTTCATGTTCCTTTCAGTGAGCTGTTAGATCCCTGTGTCACATCTTATCATCATCTGCCAGTAACTCCAACACTTCTCAGTTAGATACTGTCAAGCAAGCCCACTTGCACAATAATGGTGAAACAAGTGATCTGTCAATTTACATAAAGTATCCTGAGTTTGATCTTGCAGGAGGATGGTGGGATAGATGTCGATTTGGGAGAAGGCCAAGATGCCGGCGGCTCCAACGTGGACCAGTTGAGCAGCTGAATGAGCAGTGAATCTGCCCTGATGGTGGACCAGTTGTGATGGTGCAATCTTAGCTGCTTATCTCTAAGTTAATGTAGTCCAAAGTGACTTTTTGTTCTCGTGCCAAACACAATGAGCAGGTCAGTCCACTTGCTGAAAGCCAAAGGAGGTATCCATGGTATACTGAGAGGACATTGAAGCTGCACACTGGTTTAGAAACAAATGCCACCATAAGAAGACAGGCATGTTGTGCAGGTTAGAGCCATTAGAAAGGCAGTGTACAACATAAAGCTTAACTGTATAAAACATCATGCATCACATAACATAAAGCAAGTGGGATTATGATTAGTGCTTTATGCTGCACATCCTGCTTGTAGGTGGATTAAACTTTTAAGCCGGACCCACAAAACAGACTAAGCGTCGAAACTCCATGCCATAAAACAGAGTATGCTGACTCTGTTATACTTCACAAGAGAAGAGAAGAAATCAAGCAGGAATAAACTAGTTCAGTTCAGGACCAGAAGACTCGAGTTCAAAAATGGAGACTTGCTGCTGTGGTGGCAGGGGGGCTTGGGGGTTATTGTGGAGTGTGAGTGGATCCTAGGATGATGAACAATAAAGAAGGATATGAAGACTTTTTGCCTATGAAGTGTGGGGGAGTTGATCAAGTTACATTCAGGCAGCATCATATGCAATTGTAAAGGTGTTAGGATGGTGAGAGGATAGAAAACAAATCCTGGCAAGATGCTGTAGAAGATTTAAGGTTGGCCACAGTGTTTTGAGAGGTGTAAGGCTCGCTTAGGATGTGACTTGCAGAGACACTACAACATCTTCTCTCCAAAAGCAAACAACTGACCATCCTCAGTAAAATGATTTGTAGGATGTTGATGTTGAGCAAATCCACATAACCACACACATTCAACTTGGAGGGATGAATGGCTGCAACATCTTGTTGCATGTTGGAGAGGGATATCATGAAGGTGTGGCATGGAAGTATTGGATGAAAGCCAGTCTCCTTAGCAGAGTTGCCCAATGGCAAGTGTATACTTAAATATCTAATAACACTTGGGACTATTATGGACAGTCTGTTACAGGCCACACAAATGTGGTACCAGCACAGGTTTATAAGCCTGCAATATCCTTGATATCATGAGAGAGTTCAAATAGTATCCTGACATAAAGTCTATTACCACCTAGTGTTCCAAGTGGAAGATCACCTTCATTGAACATTACCTAAAATTTTAAGTATCAGACCATCCAAAAACACTATAGCATATACACCAAGCACAGGAAAACAATAATTTTAATGGAAATATATTTTTTTATTCAGTTTATAGTAGTAACAAAACAAGATGAACTGTGATGTGTATCTCATTTTTTTATTGGCTTGATGAACAACCAAAATATATTCAGACTAGTTATACCTGAATTTTGGATTTTAAACAGTTTGGATCTCAGACATCAAAAAGTAGGTCGATTTTAACTTGGAGTCTCAATGATTGCTCCTGAGGTGATATGATCGAGCTCTGACAACTAGATTCTAACATGTTCTTGATTCATGTCCACACCAGTAGTCTCAATCATGAAACCAGGCATGGTTAAGTTTATCTAATCTTACCACATGGATATCCAACTTTTAAATTGACACAATCAGGCATGATTACTTGATATGATCCATCATGCTTAAGCCTTGGTATTCCTCTAAGGCAATCCTACCTGACCTGATTATACATATTAGACATGACCTTAGCCAACCCTAGATGCCTCTAGATTCATGACCCAAGTGTATCTTCCACTTGCCCATGTATCCGGGAGAATGCCATTTAAGCCAACACTTACAATATTTAGATGCAGGATTTCAATTTCTGGATATGAAATAAGTGTAAAGAAAAATCGCATAATAAGTGTCAAGACCATATGATGTTGCATCAATTTTGCAGCACAAACTACAGCATTTTCCATTGTTTAAGCTACTCATTTCAATCTATCTGCATGAAAATAGAACCCCTTCTCTATTAAATTAGTTTATTTTCCATGGCATCAAACAGGTGTGTGGTGTTACAACAATGGTAGTACAGTCAAAATTTTCATTCCTACCATTGCTACAGACAACATGAGAGTGTTCATGTCAGGTGTAAGTAATTAGAGCAGGAATGGAGGAAACCTACCAAGGTCAGAAGTTATGAAGTTTGATCCACAAGTCACTGTGGCAGGGAACTTAGAACAGCAGCAAACAATCAAATCTTCTGATGCAGAGCCGTCGCCAGATCATGGGTGTCATCCAACAACCTCCAAACATCTGGAGTCCCGGCCAGGTCATTGCACTTCCACAAAATCTCATACATGCTGCCATACCTCTCGATGTTCACCTTCAACTACCACAAAACACAGGCAGCGATGGCATAAAGCAGCAAATCATCAGATGGCGGAGCCCCCTAGCAGCAAAACACAGGCAGCAATAGCATATATATGGATCTGTGGCTCATAGACAGCATATGATTCGAGAATTGCAACCCGGTGAGCAGCATGGTAAATCATGCAAGGGTCTAAGTAGTCATAATCTCTCAAACCAACAGAAAATGTAGGCTGGAGTGCCATCTCCTGACCAAAAGCAACTGGATTTGGAGAGTAAACAGCCCATTCTGCATTGGCTCAGATAGCATCTAAATAGATTATATACTGACATGTTGTGAAGTCCTCCAATTCCAAAAAATCCATTTAAATTGAAGAAATATTGGCTAATTGTGGTCAGGTTCCACACACCTCTCTCTGACAGATGATACCAGCATGCTTGCAGGCTCAGCTTCATCTGAGGACGCAGAAGTAGAAGATTATGCTCTTAGTGTATAATTATCAACACAAGTCACCTCATTCTTATCCTCTTCTTCCTCCAAATTACACAAGTTGAAGGCATAGTATCCTTCATGAAATGATTTATCTAGTATGCAGATAAATGGACTCCCTTCAGCATTGCAGAAAAGGGCCCAGATCTAACATCATCTTCAGAGTAAAATTTGGATCCCTCATTGAAGCAGGAGCTGAGAGAACTACAGTCCTCATCAATAACCTTCAGCCCGTCTCCCTTATGACAGTAGAACAGAAGTTGATGGCATTTTCTACTTAAACTTTCTTACTGTCTCCTAAAAAAACGGAAACCATGAGGATGCTATGATTTGTGAATTCACTTGCCAAACCAGTTGGGACTAAAGCAGATTGTATAACCAAATTGCAACATCTTTCAGTTATAACCATATTCTACCGAGTCACCTTGAAGCAGAAACAGATGCAAGATAAGTGATATCATGCACACTTGATCGTTCTGAGCTAGAAAACGTTCTCAAGTGTGCAACCCAAAAATAGTATATTTAACCAACCAGACAATTTGAAGAAACTCATTTCCCATTACCTTTTCTGGAATCTGGTGGTGGTTCATTCAGTGTAAGGACTGTTCAAATCATAACCACATAAAGATCAACAATTTTAATTCGATAAGTTGTTAATAAATCTATTGCAGTGTGAACTGGCTCAGTTGCAAGTCTGCGATTGATTGCAGAATACACAATTTCATATTCTAAAACAGTAAAACTCTGATATAGTTGATATATTTGAAATTTCTTTAGTAGCAATGCTATTTACACAAACCACAATAGATGCATCTAACAGGAAATTCCATATTCTGGCACCAAACCAATCTAGCACTGGATCAACATCTACAAGATTCTAGGTCTGTAACAGGATAGTATGGGAATCCAGACCACTAGGTCTGTGGGAGAAATACAAGTTTCTAAGATACGGAACTGTGCTGGGACAAGATGGTTTGCTAAGTTCGGCATGATAATTTCAACCTTAGCGACCTAGTATGCTCCCCATGCATCAAGGAAATCCAGAATGAACTATTACCATTTATCTTCCAAATGGTATACTGTTAACAGTATACTAATAACAGTAATGTATTTGTATTTATTAGATTAATAATATATTATTTTAATTTTAATACTGTTAATTTTTATTTATTTAAAATTATCGTTAGGTTTCAGGATAAATGACAAGTGTACAGAGCAACTCAATAGAGTCTTCAATGACATAAAAAAAAGATCCTGCATAGAAGTATAATTATATGAAGGATCCGAAAATCCTAATGCAATGACTTGCATATTCTACGATAAGACTACTAGAGGTGGTATTTTTCATGCAAAACAACATCTAGTAGGACATTTGAAGAATGCAGCAGTTTGCAAAAAGTGTCCACTTGAGGTAAAAGAAGAGTTGCTGAGTTATATGAATAAAAAGAAGACACAAAAGAATGAATCTTACGAGAATTTACCAGAAGACAATGTTGAATATCTCAGGGATGAAGAAGAAGATTATTTTATGAGTATTAACCCAAGTGGGAAAAAAGTATACGACAAAAAAGGAAAAGAAGTTATGAGTACTAAGAAGGGTAAAAAAGGACCGATGGATCTATATATGTTTCAAGGATCCCAGAAGCAACAAGGGCAAGTAGGAGGCTCAAAATTTAGACAAGCAAATATAAGTGATGCTTGTGATAAAGAAATAAGAGGAAGAATAATTCAGCACATTGCTCGCTTCTTCTATCAGATTGGTCTTCCCCTTAGTACAACTCGTTTAGACAGTTTTAAGGATATGATTGAAGCTATTGGAAGATATGGTGCGGGATTAAAACCTCCAAGTTATTATGAGATGCGAGTTCTATTGTTACAAAAAGAGTTGAATTATACAAATGACTTACTAATGGGTCATAAAGAATCATGGGCAACACATGGTTACTCTATTATGTCAGATGTTTGGACTGACAGGAGGTGCAGGAGTATAATTAATTTTATGATTAATTGTTCTTTAGGGACTATGTTTGTGAAGTCAATAGATGCTTCATCTTTTGTAAAATCTGGAAACAAGATATATGATTTACTTGACAACTTCGTGGAAGAAATTGGAGAAAAAAATGTCATTCAAATCATAACCAACAATGGAAGCAATTATGTATTAGTTGGTAATATTCATCTTTTAAATTTTTTAATTATTTTATCTTCAATTAAATGTGTTAAACTCTTAAGCCCTATCATTTTTGTTATCCTTTGTCTCAGGTAAATTTCTTGAAACAAAAAGACAACACTTATATTGGACTCCATGTGCAGCACATTATATTGATTTAATGTTGGAGGATATTGGAAAGATCTTCGACATCAAGAAAACCCTAGAAAGGACAATTTTTATTGTTGGATTTCCTTATAATCATATTGGGGCTTTGAATATGATGAACGAATTTACAGGGAAAAAAGAATTAGTGAGATATGGTGTCATCCGATTTGCTACTTCATTCTTGACATTACAGAGCGTGCATCGTCAAAAACATAATCTGAGAAACATGTTTACCTTAATGCCAAGAAGCAAATGGGCAAAAGAAGCAAAAGACAAGAGGGCTCCTGATATTATCTTAATGTCATCCTTTTAGAATCATGTAGTTTATACATTAAAGGTAATGGGCCCTCTTGTTCGAGTCCTTCGGTTGGTGGATAATGAAAATAAACTTGCACTGTGATATATTTATGAGGCTATGGATAGAGCAAAGGAGACGATTAAAAGGTCTTTTAATGAAAATGAAGAAAAATATGAGAGAATTTTTACAATCATTGACGAAAGATGGAATTGTCAACTTCATCGTCTCTTACATGCAGTAGGATATTATTTGAACCCTGAATTCTTTTATAAGATTAAATATGTTAGGTTTGATGTAGAAGTTTTGGATGGGTTATATTAGTGCGTTGTAAGATTAGTTCCCAGTCTTGAGGTTCAAGATAAGATTATTCGTGAATTATTTTTATATAAAAATGTCGAAGGTCTTTTTAGAATTCCAATAGTTGTTCGATCCAGGACAACTACGTCTCTAGGTATTAATAATTTGATATAATTAATTTCATATATATTATGTTACTATGTTATTGCTAATAATAACATAAATTTTGCATTTGAATGGTGGAGTCTATTTGGAAATTCCACCCCGAACGTACAACAATTTGCTATCAAAGTACTTAGTTTGACATGTAGTGCTTCGGGTTGTGAGCGAAACTGGAGTGTCTTTGAGCATGTAAGGATCACTAAATATTTATGTTTTAATTAATTAATTTATTTAGATAGATGTATTAATATAATTTTAAATTATATGACATGACTGATTCACTCGAAGAGAAGAAATCGGTTGGAACATCAACGATTGCATGATCTTGTTTACATAAAGTATAATCAAGCTTTGAAGACTCGTCATTATTTGCAAAATAGAATTGATTCAATCTCATTGCAAGTTATTGATGATTCAAATGAGTGGTTGGTAGGAGAAATGAGTGCTAACTTGCAAGATGCCGAAGACGTATTTGAAGATGATAGATTGACATGGGAAGATGTGGCAAGAGCTTCATGTGCTGTAGAATTACAAACATATACAAGACAGATGACAAAGAGAAAAATTAATGCAAAAGCATCAAACTCGGCTCTTGCTATTGTTGAAGACATAGAGAATGAAACATATTTTGATGAAGAGGAAGGAGTCGAAGGACAAGAGGAAGAGGACGAATTCAATGAAGATGATTTGTGTGAAAATGACGATAATATTGATTATGATGAATGACTTTGATGTAAAATTTTATTATTTTGAATTTTGAAACTTTTTGTTAATATGACATTGTGATTTTGTATCTTAGATTTTCTTAATTTAATAACATATTTTTATTTAAAATTTTAAATAATTATATTTATTAATTATATTATATATTTTTATATTTTAGCGCCTCGCTTCGCTCGGGCGAGCGCCTGGGCAAGCGCCTAATGCCTCGGGCGTTTTTAGACCTTGACGCCTTTTGATGCCTAGCCGCTTTTTAAATCACTGTATCAGTGCACATACATGATGGAACATCAGAAGATACAAATTTGTGATGTCCAAAGAATAAGATGAACATTTTTTTTACCTACGGTAAATAAAATAAACTCAATAGTACAGGTTGGAGGCAACTCAGAATTTGAAGGATTCGAAATCTTACGCTCCAAGGAGAAAAGGCCAAACTTCAGCACTGATGCTTGGGTCAACTCCCTAAAGCATTAGGGCATGTAAATTTAGACTTCTCATGTCACTAAAAGGATCAAGATTTGGTAGAATATATCAGGCATAATGTGCAAACATAGCACTTACTCATATTCGAGCTTTTTTTTCTTTAATTTTTTTACCACTCCATCATATAACCTCCCATCTGGAGATAATAAATTATGCCATTGTCGACAAAAAAGTGCATATTTTCTTTTCCTTATGGACCATGGAATCTTACCTTATCTTTGCATTATTTCAGTCATGACATAAAAAATTTCACATAGACAAAAGACCAAATTAAAAGACGAAAGAATTGAATGAAAGAGACAAAGCAGGTTGTCGGTATGGGACTATGTATTACCAAAAGCCTTTCATATATTCAAAATTTTTAAAAGCTGAATTCTACAATAAACTGTCCTACTACCAGGACTCTGTATTACCAAGCCTTTTATATATTATTGCAGTCTCATTTATATGAGAAGGTCCTTATCTCTAGCTCAAATCGCTAAATCTCATAAACTCTATAATTTCCAAGTTAGACCATGTAATGGCTAAACTCAATCACCGCACCTTGAGATGCAACTAAAAAAATCTTCTCCAGATGGGGATCACCAGGCCTTAAGTATCATGAAGTGAAGCGAGAGGGGTCGTGATTAGCACAACATATGTTCTCTAGTTTACCTCAATTTAACAGACTCTAGATCCAAAGATTTTAGAAGCAACCCAACAATCCACATACACTCAGGTTATACGAAGAATTGTCTACAATACCGAAAGTGAGAATGAAGCAGCAAGTTGAAAACACAATTGCTAACCGATAGACTCGATTAAAAAAGAAACTATGAGAAACAATATTAGAGAGACAAGGTGATTGAATCGTGCAACTCATAAATTTCTTCACCTTTTGCTTCTACTAAATCAAATTTAAAGAAAACACACATAAAAGGTGTCCTTTGACTGATTTTCTTCTGTTGCTGGTAAGAATGTGATGTGGAGTGCAGAACAAGAAAGAAAAGTTTCAAGTAAACTTTGCAAGAAACTTAAGATACAATACTTTCTTTTATCAGTTTATGTATAAGAAAAAGCAAAATCGAAGAATACGTGAACTCACCAATGGTCATCGGCGAAGGCAACAACAAGAAGTAGCACAAGTGGATCAAGAACAATGAGGAGGGATGTTAGAAATCAAATGATTTGAAGTCTGAACCAAACTTTGATCATTGAATATCAATCCGGTTGTAGGCCAAACTGCGTCTTGCAGTGCGACGACTCGTTTTCAAACTGTCAAACTTGTAGCTTGACCTTGGCTACTAAATCCATCTCAAATCAATATTTTTTTGACTCATTCAGATAAAACTTTGTCTACTTGGCTCTAATATCGTGTTAAAGATCGAACGATAGGAAGTTGGAGTCAAACTCGTTAAGGTTAACCTACGTCAGATTGGACACTGATCCAGCCCAAGTTCTTAGACCGTGGGTCGAACCAAATATATGTAACCGGACCCTTTCCAACAAGGGAGGGGAGGACGCAGGCGGAACCGACGGAGACGACGTTGATCGCCTCAAACCTTTCATCTATTTCTTCTTCCCTTCTCGTTGCTTTCCTCTCCGAGATCCAAAATGGCTGATGAAACCAAAGTAGGGTTTCTTCATTCGAATTATTATGTCTTGCCTATTTCTTTTCTAGACGCGGAGAAGACGAGGTCGCCACTCCGACAATCCGCAGCCCGCCGCCAATCGATCGCTTCGCCGCCACCAGCCAGCCAACCAGCATCCGATCACGTTCTCAGGCTCTCAAGTGGCGGGCAAACAAGAGAGGGACCGCCGACGACGAAGCAAGAAGGAAAAGGATCGGGGTGTTCGACTGCGAGCCGTACGCGTATGTTCTTTTAAATTATTTCTTTGAATTTCCCAAAGACACCCTAACAAATTTGTTATTCCCAAATATTGTCCCCACCATTCGTTTCCCAAAACAAAAATAAAAACTCAGAAAAATCCCCCCACAAGTATTTTAATTAACGAAAGACCCTTGTAGAGCTCCATATTTGTCCATATACCCCTCAAAGTAAAAGACAAGCAATGTTGCCGGAACAAATATTATGAAGCGAAAAAGACCAAAATGTCCTCTTCTCCAACAGTTCCGCCATCATCTTGCACATCGATCACCAACATGTAGGTTGCGTCCAATAGAACGAACGTGAGTTCGTATGTTCCACAGTGACCAAAGGATCCTGCACGCTTTTATTAGACTGGATGGAACTGCAAGTACTTTTTGAGTGATTCAAGAGAGTACCAAAGTGTGAGCTTGATGAGAAACTGTTCTTGTGTTTGATAGATAATACCGAACATACAGCTAATTATTATTATTCTACAATTTTGGTCTATTATTCTACATTTGAGATGATAAATTTTGAAGGTTCCATCTCAAATGAACTCTGGTAATGTAGGAAGAGAGACCTATTAAATCCTATGGTTTGTCATTGGCTAAAAAATCCCCATTGTTTGTGGGATGCAGAAATTGATTGAAACAAAGGCACACAACACGAATAATACTCCAAAAACAAAGACTTTTGAGGTTGTGCCTTCTCCGCAAAGGAAGACATGAGAAGGCAACGATTGAGTTTGCATAAATAAGAGATGGTCAACGTACTAGCATCAGGCAGGAAGTAACTTTGTTCAGCTGGACACCCGTAGGAAACAGCTTGAGACGTCGTCCACCGGTGGCCACCAAAGAGTCGTATCAATCTCAGAATCGGCAGCTATCATATCAGCAAAAGAGGAACGAGAATCACAGGTGGAAAGACACATGACAGTTGCAAAGCAAGCTCGGGGGAAGAGGAACGAAGGATGATTTATACCATTGTAATTTTCTGGACTGACAATTATCACATCATCATCTGCTTCTGAGGCTTCAAGTTGATGATGCAGTTGATGAATGCAGGCACCCACTAATGGAACTTCTGGAAGTAAGTAAGATAGAGACACTCAAAGCAGCATGCCTTGTTCCAAAAGACCAGAAGTTGACTACTGGACATTCAACATAGAGATGGTCCTAAAAATACGGAAGAATTTATTTTGAAGGGTAAGTGATAAAGATGGAAATCGATCTTATCGCCATTTTTTCCTAGGAAGAGTTTTTGCAGGTATCTAAATTTATAGGAAGAGCCACGTGAATTCTTAATCTTAGGTACGTGAGATAAATACATAATAGTCATTATATTAATATTTGGATATTTTACCCAAAAATATTATTATTATTATTTTTTGCTTGATGATGCCCCCAATATTTGTTTCTATTTGGGGCATCATTTTTAAAAAAATAGTAAAAATGTCATGAATCAAACCAAGTGAAATTGAAGACATATATATATATATATATATATATATATATATATTCTATAATCGAGTATAACTTGAATATATTTAGTTTATTTTTTAGTATAATTGGTAAACTTCTACTAAATCAACCTGAATTTTCATAGATTAATAACTAGAATATGATTCTTAGATAATTAATATCTTTTTTCAAGAATTGATGATAATTAATTGTCAAAATTTAGGGTTTTTTTTAACTTATATCGTGATCTATTTAATTTTATCAACTTCTACTAAACTAATAAAAATATTCACAGAACTATTAAGATATGATATTTAATTATTAAGATTAGAGATTTTTTTAATAGATTATTTGATCTTGTTGAATCTCAAATTTTGATGATGAAACTAATTGATTAGTGTTTATATTTTTAATCTACATTTTGAGTGACGTAGGATGCTTCGATCAAGATGAGACAATTAAAGTAAAAAAAATTATGTTGTGTCGGGGGAAAAATGTCAGAAAATTGGTATTAGAGCCTCGTTTTTAATATTTGGTTTAACACCTAAATTGAAATGGCTCTTTTCGGCTTTCAAGAGGGTCATTCTCTTATTCGTCCTTCCTTTTTTAATAGGACGGACTATACTTATTGGAAAACTCGAATGAGAGTTTCTTGCTTTCTTTGGATTGGCACATAGTCGAAAACGGATTTGAAATGTCTTTTCTTCTAATGAACAATTGGAATGATTTAGAGAAGAAGATGTTTTCTCTAAATGCAAAGGCTATGAATACCTTATTTTGTGTTTTAGACAAAAATGAGTTTAATCGAATTTCTATATATGAAACGACTTTCGAAATTTGGCATACTCTCGAAATCACACATAAATGCACTAAAAAAATTAAAGATTCGAAAATCAATCTTTTATTGTATGATTTTGAACTTTTTTGAATGAAACCAAGCGAAATCGTTATTGACATGTACACCCGTTTTACGGATATCGTCAATGGTTTAAAAGTTCTTAGTAAAAGTTTTTCGAATCTTGAACTTGTGAATAAAGTTTTGCACTCACTTTCTAAAACTTGGGATTCAAAAGTAATCACTATTCAAGAATAAAAAAACTTAAATACTTTTTTGATCGAAGAACTTATCGGGTCTCTAATGACCTATAAAATGACGTGCAATATACATGAACAACTCGAGAACTACCTTCCAAAGAACAGGAAGAATTTCGAACTTAGAACATTTGAAGACTACTCGAGCATAAGCTCAAGTGATGATAAACTTGAACTTACTAAGAAATTTAAAAAGTTCATAAAATAAAAATTAATAAACAAAAAGAATGTAACTACTTGTTTTGAACGTAAAAAGAATAAAAATTGGGATAAATCGAACTCTTCCGAAGACGAGGAGAAAATCAAGAAAGGCGAGGTGGCAAACTACGCTTTAACGACTTTCGATGATGAGATAATCGAAACCCCATTAATTTACTTCGAAATTACATAATGCTTTTCATGATGTATTTTTTTAATTTAGTTTAGAATTATTTTTTCTTAAAAATTACATGTTTAAAAATGAAAATGCAAAAATGATCATGCTAGTAATTTAAAAAATGATAATAAAAATTAGATATTTTATGTTAATGGAATAAAATGTTAGATTTAAATCTAATAATGATCCTATGAATGATTTTTTTTAAGAAGTAATAATGTGTATCATGTTGATTTCCATTATGATTAAATGAAATCATGTTTGATTTGAAGTAATGTATAATGATGTAATGAAAATATTAAATGTTTTGATACCTTGACGACTTTATGCATGAGATTTTAAAATTATAAATGATGATATTTGTGATTTATTGGTCTTAATGGTTTTTATGATAAAATTCACTTTTCGATCCTAAAAGTTGATGCATGTTTTTATTTGTAATAAAAAAATAAACGCATAATTGTATGAAACCAATAACTTAAGATGAAACATCTCTATCTTATTGATTTTTCGATAAAAGATTAATGAATCCATGTATATTGTACCTTTGTGAATCTCTTAGACTATGAAAATGATTTGATAAAGTTGAATGAGTTTTATTGAAATCATAATTTCACATGAAATCTTTTATATGAATCAAGATTTTTCATGATCTCCTAAGAATTCTTTACGTTATTTATTTAAGAAGAGATTTGTTAAGATGAATCATGGTTTTTCTTGATTTTTTAGAATTATAATTTTTATGATTCATAATGAATTGAGAGATATTATACATGAATCAAGATTGTTTATGTGTTCTCTCATGACATCTTTTAAGGTTTATGACTTGAATTTTATTATGTAAAATTCTTTGAATTTATGAAATATATCTCATCACTAAGTTCTTTTTTATATTCTTCATTTGATGATATGAATGCATGAAACACTCATGATATTATTTTGATGCATGGAATGATGAAATATTCATGATGAAAAATTGTTTTGATATTCATGACTTGATTTTTCATCTTTGTTACCTTATCTTTGTCATAATTTAAAATTTAATGTAAAGGGTCTTCCCTTCTTTTTGCCAATGATAAAGGGGGAGAAAGAGTTGCTAATGTCCACATCTCAAAGAGAAAGATGCTAGCTTGCACAATTCAATAATAAAACAAAATTTGCTAACTTGTGCATCGCAAAGAAAAGCAACAGTTGCTAGTTTATCTCAAAAGATGTAAAACTTTGCCAACTTTCATATGTGTAAAATTTGCTAGCTTGCACTTTACAAAGGAAGCAAAAATGACACTTTTCAAAAGAGAAGAAAGAGCTTGCTATCTTGAAAATCACTAGTTTACTTATGTTAAAAAGCAAAAATACAAACTTGCAAAATTTACAATCATACACATCTTTAAAATTAATAATTATTTGGTGATTATGCATGTTGTAAAGTGATAGAAAATTGCTAGCTTACACTTTCTAAAATGATAATAAATTTTGCTAGTTTGTATGATATAGAACATGCTATCTTACTACCTTGCATATCTAAAACTTAATAGCTTGCATGTTCTAATATGATGTAGCACTTGCTAAATTTTTGCTAGCTTGCATGATGATAAAAATGGATATTATGTTTTTCATGTAATGATTTGAACTAATACTCCAAACAAATGAATAGTTGGACTTCTCCTTTTTGTTGATGACAAAGGGGGAGAAGTATATTGATATCATGCATGATTTGATCATGATATGTTACTTAGATTTTTAAATCCAAGAGTTTCTATCAATATGACATATTAATAGGAGGAGTTTGTTTAAACTCCGGGAGTTAAGATTAACTCCGTCATCGATCGATTGGTTGTCACCATCAAAAAGGGGGAGATTGTTGAATCTCGGATTTTGATGATGAAACCAATTGATTAGTATTTATATTTTTAATCTGCGTTTTGAGTGATGCAAGATGCTTCGATCAGGATGAGACAATTAAAGCAGAAAAAATCATATTGTACCGGGGGAAAACATGTCAGAAGATTGGACGTTGAGCCGGAAGAACGATCGACGTATCGACAAAAGGCTTCGGGCTATGGATTAGGGCATCGGGCCAAGAAGAGCGGATATTGCGCCAAGGATATCGGAGTTGCAGAGTCAACTGGCCGATTGGGCAATAGGCCGCAAAAGAGGACGATGCGTCGAAGAATCGGATAAAGGGTCAAGGGATTAATGACATACTGGACAACTTGATTAATGCTTAGTATTAATTGTCTAGATCGAAGTATGGTTTTATATGTGCAGGATTAACTATGATAACAAAGCATGAAGTAAAATGAAGTCTCGGAGTCAAGATCAAGATCACATTGGGAGTTCGAGAGTTCATCGGAAGTTTTGTCCAAACCAACCGAGAAGTCTCGGAGCTTGCCAGAGAAGCTCATCGGAACTTGCCAAGAAGATCGTCGTAAAGTTCATGAGCTTGCCTGGAGTCCGCCAGAACATTACCGAGAGATCGTCGGAAGTTTACCGAAAGATCACCGGAAGCTCACCGGAAGCTCACCGGAAGAATAGACATAGGAACTTGTTTAGCTTAGCAAATGTCTTAGGATTTCGTAGTTAGCACATAATTGGGTTTAGAATTGGGCTAGCCCAATTAGGGGCCAGCTAGGCCCATGTAAGAACTATGTTGGGCCCAATAAGAGGCCCAAACAGTGTCCCAAGAAGTCTCACTGTCATGGAACAATCTTCAAGACTATGTCAAGCGGTGGTAACGCTAGTCTGGGCGGTTGTACCGCCCCTAGCAGGGTGTCAGGCGATGGTACCACTAGTCTGGGTGATGGTACCGCCCAACACTGCCCCCCAAGCGATAGTACCGCCAGATCTAGGTGGTGGTACCACCTAGGGCAATGTCAATATCAGACTGACACTGGGCGGTGATACCGCCCGTGCTTGGGGAACCCGGGATAGGAAAGTTTTAGGCTCCAACTTTGAATTAACCTGAAGCCTATAAATACCCCTCTCATGCCTGGGTAAAGCACACAAGTATTGAGAGTAAAAAAGTATAGAAACGCTGTTGAAATCTTGTATGAGCTCCTCTCAAAATTCTAAGTGTTGGAATAGTTTGAGAGAGAAGTGAGTGAGGGTGTAAGGGTTGTCTCCTAAACCCGGTAAAAGAAGAATTAAGTTGTAAAAGGTAGTTAGTCTTCGCTTATTGAAGGAAGACCGTTAATAAATGCCGGTGGCCTTGACGGAAGAGGAATCAGAGGAGTAGACGTAGGTCATGACGACCAAACCATTATAAACTATCGTGTTCTCTGGTTTACATTTCATTCTTGCTATTACCTTACTGCAAACTTCCTTAAGTGCTTACCGCCTTCAATTCATTACGTACGCTTTCAAGTTAAGTTTCTGAAATCGGTTTTTTATCGGAAATGATTTTATCGCAACGAAGTTTTTGAAAACGTGATTTTTACCATTACACTAATTCACACCCCCCCCCTCCCCCCCCTCTTAGTGCCGACCCCAACTCTTAAATCATAACAAGTATAACTTAGATCAATTTCAAGTATGACTTAATCAACTTTCATTCAATCAATTCAATCTTCCATCAAACTACTTGACCATGATTATAAGATAATTAATATCAAAATTTATAATATAATATGATAATTAATTATCAAAATAAAAAATAAAATGTATAACTTAGTTCACTCTAAGTATAACTTGGTCAAACTTATAGTAAACCAATTTAAACTTTTACCAAATCATTAGAATTTAATTTTAAGATAATTAGTATTTTTTATTTTTTTACATAAATTAAAATATTAAATAATAAAACTAAAAAATATATTATCGAATATAACTCAATTTAATTTCGAGTGTAATTTGGTCAGCAACTCAAAATTTAACAAAATTACTAGGATATTATTCTAATTAGATTAGTATTTTTATTTTTATTTTTTAAATTATAATAATTAATTATTAAAATTATGTATTTTTTGAATAACATACATATATGATGTAAGTCATTTGAGTAAAAATTTGAGGATGTTTTTTTATCTAAATATAAAATAAAAAGAACACCTCTAATAAAAATGAATATATGAATATCAACACCGGAAACTTTTTTGATAAAATGCCCTTAATATTTTTGGTATAATAGGGAAGAAAAAATAGCTCTGGTGGACCAAATTTAAGATAAAGACCGCCTGTGGATTCCATATTTGGTCCACAGGGCATGGGGGAAGAAAATGAACCATTAATTAGAAGAAAGAGTAATATTGATTTTAATATTCGTGTGCACATGGAACATTCATGTTGTGATGGTGATGCTACATGGACACTTCTGACGGAGCAAGTGCGACGCCAGGCTGTGGTAGCGTGGCATCGACGAGACGGAGCAAGTGAGATCCGCGGTCGGTGCGTGCCCATCCAAAGGCCAACGCACCGCGGATGCGGGGACGCGCGTATCACGCCGTTGCGACCGTTGCGACCGTTGCGACCGCGTCGGTCGGACGTGCGTGGAACGTGCCAATATATATAATGATTCTTCATATCTGTCAATGTAGCGTTTATACAATATCTGAACCTCTTAAGGTAAATCCCACTTGTACGACTCGTAAATGATTGAATGGCTATGTATATAAATAATATATATCTGCTATGTTAGAAGATTAAGATAATTGGACAAATGTTTTAGTGTAATGCTCGTCGATGAATTGTATTATATTGAAATTAAGATGATAATAAATTTATGTCATATGATATTAGTTCGACTTTTATGTTTTCCCACCTCATCTCAACTATTCTTACACCCGAAGCACACCTGACTTGTGATTGGCTCTCAACTCGTAGAGCCCGAGGAGGCATGCGTAATGAATGATTAAGGCAGCTCACGCAACGTCAACGAGACCGAAAACCAATAATATCTGTAGGTCCAATCGTTGACGAAAGCGAAAACATCAATCAAAATGGCTTTGAGATTCACGCAGCGTGACTGCTTTGCTCCGTCCTCGTGTGAGGAGGGGTTTGCGTGGACAGCATCAATCAAACCCGGTAAGGAGAATTAAGGGATTTCGTAGCTAGCAAACTTGCTCCTACGTTTAAGCTCCACTTCTCGCGTCCCGACTTCGGCTCGGTCTTGGAAGAACCCCCCCAACCCATTCTTAGCTTCTATTTGGCATAGTCCATCCCGCGTTTGTCTCCCTCCCTCGGCCTTCACCGGAGCGCTCGATGGCGTCCGCCCCCGCGTACAGGGGCGGCGCCACCGCCGCCGAGGACGGCGTCGTTCTTCTCCACGGGGACCTCGTCCTCACCGTCATCGAGGCCCGTCGCCTCCCCAACATGGACATGTTCTCCGAGCACCTCCGCCGCTGCTTCACCTCCTGCGGCCCGCCATTCTCCAACTACAGCTGCGGAGCAGTACGCCACCAGCAACACCATCACCACCACCACCACCGCAAGATCATCACCAGTGATCCCTACGTCACTGCCTGCCTCGCAGAGGCCACCGTCGCCCGCACCCGCGTCATCTCCAACTCCGAGGACCCCATCTGGAATGAGCACTTCAAGATCCCCCTCGCCCACCGCGCCGCCGCTCTCGTGCTGCACGTCAAGGACAACGACGTCTTCGGCGCGCAGCTCATCGGCACCGTCTCCGTCCCCACCGCACGCATCGCCTCTGGCAAGAAGATCCAAGGCTGGTTCCCCATCCTCGGCGCCAATGGGAAGCCTTACAAGCGTGACACCGCTCTCCACCTCTCCATGGAATTCACCGCCGTTGAGAAGAAGCCAGAGTACCAGCACGGCATCACTGGGGATCCGGAGAAGCTTGGGGTGAGGGATACCTACTTTCCGCTACGGCAAGGGGGGTCTGTCACGCTCTACCAGGACGCCCATGTGAGGGAAGGTGAGCTACCGGAAGTCAATCTCGAGAAAGGCGCCATGTTCAAGCACGAGAATTGCTGGGAGGATATCTGTCATGCGATTCTTGAGGCGCATCATATGATTTATCTGGTCGGCTGGTCGATATACCACAAGGTGAAGCTGGTGAGGGAGCCTACACGTCCGCTGCCAAACGGAGGTGCGCTCACATTGGGAGATCTGCTCAAGTACAAGTCGCAGGAGGGTGTGAGAGTGTGCATGCTGGTTTGGGACGACAAAACATCCCATGACAAATTGTTTCTTAAGACGGTAAGATCGTTTCAATGCAAGTCCTTTTAAGAATTGATTTTCTACAAGTTATTAACAATGTTGTGATCAGTATCTCCATCTTTATGCAAGGATAGTTGCTTTATTTGCTGTCAATGAGCATTTCCTGTTTTTATCTCTTCAATTGCTCTGTTTGTTTCTTTTTTTCTTGATCTGGGAGACTAATGATCTTGATCTGCTTTTCCCCATAAAAGATCCAAGTTACATGAACATTCATTAGGGGATATCATAATCCACATTGCATCATCACATGTGAGTACTCAAAACTTGGGTTTGTCACATTTGTCCTCTACTCTCCTAATATATATATATATATATATATAACAATAAAGTCGTAAGTCCTAATCATTTGGGGTTTGTTATATACTTGATGTACCTATTGCCACAAATTTATCATTTGCAAATAATTCACAAGAACTGAAAGATCAATGTTCACAAATAATCCAGAAATTTTGGCTAGAGTTTGGAATTAATTTGTCCACATTCTTGTTGGAAAAAAATTAAACAGTAAAAAAAAGGGATTTTGATTTTTTTTTTTTTTTGGTGTATGACTAGTCATGGTGGAAAAGATTAGATATAATTATAGCCTTGTGTTTATAATAATAACATTCGAAAACAATTGAATGATTTAATAATGAATCATAAAATCTGTGAAAAACCAAATAAATATTTGTTAATTGTTGTTTACATCTGTTTTAAGGATTTATTCATAGAATTATTCACCTAATCAAAAGTTGTGAATTAAATTTTTTTCAATAGGTCACACTTACAGAATATTTTTGCTACAAGTATCACACCATTTTTCAGAGAGATGTAGATAGTGGACTAATTGTTCCTGTACACTTTCATGTACCTTATCTTGTCATATATTCTCAGCATTAATATAGTCACTTGAGGAATATCTTATTATAGTAACTAGCTATTATAAAAACCATGTAGATTGATTTGCTAATTCAAATTAAGAATCTGTTATCAAATTATTTCTGTCATAAACCTGCACTTATGTATATTCTTCTGAATCAGCCATGTTCACAATAGTTGTTACTTGCACTAAATATATACAGTTGTTGGTAATCTTGTGCCATGCTCTGATATTAGAATACCTGATCAAGATGGATTTATTGAGGAAAAACCAACTTGAAGTGGTTCTGATGAAAAATCTTTGATGATCATTATCCATTTTTTCAAAATGCTAATTTATAGATTCTGAGTTTATCGGTTAGTTTAGCTCTACAATGGTGACTAGTTTCAGTTCTGGAGTATATTGCTTCAATAACACTTTCTTGCTAATGCACATCCTCTCTGATATTTTCAACCTCCTCTATTGCTTTTCGTCATTTATGCTGTGACCTTTGGGTTTCAATCTCCTTTCCTGAAAAAAAAGAGCTTAATTGCTTGAAAAATTGGAGTTCTAATAAGATGCATGCACTGCTTGGAATATGCAAATGCAAATACAACGTAACTAAATCCTGACACTATATGTCCATAGATGAAAGTTCAAGTGTTGCATCACTAATTGGAAATGAGAGTGCCTTTCTTTTTTTCAGTCTGCTTGTCCTTGATTAAAACTGGCAAAGCAGCAAAGCCCCAAGTCCTTTTCTAGAAAGACTTTTTTGTACTTTTTATTTCTCTTACACTTGTTATTTCTCTTAACTAAGCTTTTACTTTCATTTTTGCATCAATCGTTAACATGATTATTACTACTATTATTTTTAATTTTAGAGTCGAATAAAATTAGTCATCGAAGTTTGTGTATGGTCATGATGACCTATTGATTTTTGGGGATACTATGACACCCTATACATTGAGAGATGAGATAGGGTTAGACCCAATGTTCGTCTTATCGGTCCAAACTAGTCTATTGGTCGATCGACGGTATTGTATGTATCACCCCCTACCAGTGTACCATGTGTCAATACGGAGGGCATATAGACAACACAAGAAAATGATAAAAAATAGCTCCAATTTTTTTTAAAAATAGAAAAAAATTTAGATTAGGGGTTTTAAGTTGAAAATAAATATAAATTTAGTAAAAATAATCTAAATTAAAAAAATAGTGACATATCTTTTTTGGGCTTTGAGGAGCAGTTTTATGGTATGTTCTAAACCATCCTTTCGTTGGTATTGAATTATCTGTAAAAAAATTTAAACAACTTAAACTTTAAGATTCAAATGAATCAAGTAATCGATGTGTTAATCCTCCCTTTGTGGTACATTTGATTAGAGAGTTCTTCCTCTAACTTAGATGTTAGTCCTCTCGAATTAGCCTTCCAAGCTTGATCCAAATTACAAATCGCAGCTTTATGAAGTTTTAAGAGAGTACAAGTGTGAAAATAAGAAAAAGAATTGAGTGAAAAAGTGATTGAGAGAGTAGGAAAGTTTGAGAGAGTGAAAGAGGGTGAAAGAGTGGGAGAAAAGGGCTTAAAACTCCTTTCAAATGGATCTGATAATTAGAATTGGTCAGATCTAAGTTGTTCATCGATAATGGTCAAAATCCGACTAGTACAAGTCAGAAATGATCGGATTTTAACTGTACAAACCCCGTATTGGGTGATATGGGATCATTTAGCATATATCACCGGTGGATTGTGTACCAGTCCCCAATCGGATCAGTACATACCACCAATACCTAACGATATACCATGGCACGAGAAACCTTGGTTAAACTAGTATATTTGACTTGATGAGCTTACCACTACTATTATGCTTGACTTTAAACTTTTCTGGGTGCCTAAGAACTAAGGTCTTTAATTTCAAATGATACCCCTCGTACCGGGCGGTACGTATCAGTCCGCTAGCAAATTGGTACATGGACCGTCCGCTACTGGGAGGTATCGTCAATTGGGGCTATTTTCACCCCGTTATCATCCTAAATCGGGCGGTGACTGAGGGAGAAGGGGAAGAAAGAAAAGGGAGAAGAAGAGGAGAACCTGGAGATCGGTTCCGCTCTCCCTCCTCGTCTGTCGATGACTTCTCATCCACGTAGGGAGAAGATTCCTTGGCATCGCGGGGAGAAGAGAGGCGACATCGCTTTGGTGAAAATGATTTTTTTATTACTTATATATATATATATACACACACACACATACATACCGAGTGGTATAACGAAATATATCGTTCGGTATACAGTACACTACCGAGAGAATCTAGAAACTTTGGTATGGTACAAAATTTTAATTCTTACCAAGAACCACTAGTTATAAGTTATTGGGTTAATAGGTCTTGTAGGCCACGACACTACTGAATTAAAGGATGACAATAGTTGTAGTCTATTATGAACCAACAAGCTCTCAAGATGGCACGTCTTTACTCTTAGGTTCTATTTCATATGATAATGTCCTTTTCAGATTCCTTGACACTACTGAATCAAGAGAATGACATCAGTTGCAATCTATTATGGACCAAGAAGCTTTCAAAAATGCATGTCTTTACTCTTAGGTGCTACCTCATATGATAACATGCATTGAACATCAGAAGCCTGTAGTACATATAATTCATCCAGCATGTTGATGAATTTTAAACATAAGACTGGATATGATTAGTTTTTAATGTTATTTTGCAACAACAAAATCATCTAGAGGTTTGCCACAAACGAGAAAGTTGCTTTGAGGTTTTGGCCATTAATCTATACATAATTTCCATCAAGAAGGTCACTTAGATTTCATCATAAGTTTGTGCTTAGGGTGTTTCGTGGAGTATAATATTTAGAGCCAATTGAGAGATCACTAGGATGTAAGATCGTTAGAGATCTACAAAAAATAGCTTATGAAAACATGGTAACCTTGTCATGACTCAGGCTTGAAAATCACAGGACTGAGCTACATTGAGGAGTACACTGAAGATCCTCTTTGGAGATCAATAGCAATTCATACACTGCCTAAAGCCTTGGCTCACATATAATATGGGGCCATTTAGTTATCACAATTTCCTCAACTTTAGACAAACACACGTCTTACTAAGATCCCTGCAGATGATGTTCGGATAGCAGAGGCAACATGGCCAACCATGTTGTTACATTGGTAGATCAGATATTTGCCAGGAGGCATAAAAGGTTCCAACTTGTTTCACACATCACGAGTGGCAATTTTTTTTACCATATTTGTCATGACTTGAGTTTGAAAACCATGTGAGTCAAGCCTCTACCAAAGGGTGCTTAGAAGATTCTTTTGAGAGGCAGGTAGCAACTAATATACTATCTAAAGCCTTTACCCTTATCAGATGTATTGCTAATTGAAAGTACAAAATTTACAAAAAAAATGCAATCTTTTTCTGGATTAAATTGATTCTAGTGTTTAATTTTTTGTTATTCATATTTTAGATCATGGTTTCCCCTTTATCTTTACTAGCTACCCTTGTGATTCATATGCTGTCATAAGTGACATGCCATAGTTATTCTTGCAGGAATCCAGTCTAAAAGGATGATGCATAACTCTATATGTATAGAATATATATTAATGGAATAGCAGCAAAGCTAAAGAAGGCTAATTCTGAGTAAACTAATGTAGTGAGACGTATGAATAAAAATGATTGATCTGCATTTGCATATAATTTTTGCAGGGCGGTGTAATGCAAACTCATGACGAAGAGACACGGAAGTTTTTCAAGCATTCCTCTGTTATTTGTGTGTTATCACCTCGTTATGCCAGCAGTAAGCTTAGCATTGTCAAGCAGCAGGCAAGCTTCACACCACCATATCTTTTGATAGTGTTATTCTTCTTTCTCTATACAATCTAGTTAAATTTTACATGGGCATTCAGTTATAAGTAGATGAAAAGATCCCTTCAGCTAAAACGTCCCATAGCTGCTAACCATCGAATTATGTGAATAATCTTATTATCGAATTATATAGCCTAGCACTTTGTCTAGATAATTTTGACAATGCATGAGTTTACATGTTTTAGAGTGAAAACTGCAACATTTGATAAATAATATATTGGAAAAGTAGCAACAAAAAAAAGTCCCATGAGAATTACATTTGATGCCATATCTATGGTTAAACCTTGTACTCTGGTAACTTTAATGTTTTGTGAACATAAAGACTAATCAACAGGGTTAAAGTGCATACTAATTTGACCATTTGCCATTTGTGTCCATCAATTTGGTAGTCTATGTAACACTAGTGCTTATATTATTTCAATTGAGAAAGATTGTTTGATAATGCAACAGTCATTTAACCTGGATCGACTTCGAACTTGAACAAATATAGGGCACTACTCTATAGTTCCATAATTGAGGTTTCTCCATTGTAGGAATTTTTTCCTTGTGAGGAAATTCTCCACTGCTAAAAATTAAATGGGAGCAGTTTAGTATCTTTCTGTATGTTGGATCCTGAAATATTTTGTTCTAAATTTCTTTTGAATGAAACAAATAAGTTCTTGGTGATATGAGGCTTACACTCAAGCAACACATGGGCATAGCCTCAAATTGTATTTGATCTATTAAAAGCTTTTGTTGGATATATTTTTGATAATTTGACACAGTTTCTGCATAGATTCAAATACCAACCATATAAGTCAGTAAGGACCTGTACATGAACAGGACAGTTTTGCCCTTTTTGATTTGGTATGGACTATATCTCTGGAGAGCACAATGAACCGTGCATACTAGACAGTAACTGAACAGTACTCTACTGTTTGTATTTTACTAGTTATCACTTTAATTTCAATTAATAATATGTTTCTTTTGCTGACTATAATGTCTTATGATAATGATAAAAGTTGCTTGAGTGATCCCATTTATTCAGTTTTAAGCATCTATATGTGATATTAATAATTCCTACTGGAGAATCCTTATCTGTTGAGCAGAAATTTGAAATCTTTAGGAAGAACAAGCGAGAATTTTAGTCAATGTTTTCTAATCCTACTTCTATTTCGCAGTATGGTTACCTTGTTTTTCTCTTCATACAGGTGGTAGGTACCCTTTTCACACACCATCAGAAATGTGTACTGGTTGATACACAGGCTTCTGGAAATAAGAGAAAAATTACTGCTTTTATTGGAGGCCTAGATCTTTGTGATGGCCGCTATGATACTCCAGATCATAGACTTTTTTGTGATATGGACACAGTCTTTTTGAATGATATCCATAATCCCACATTTGCTGTGAGTTCATTTTCTGCATTCTGATTTAATCTTCTAGAGTAGTGGTTTTGGGATGCAACTTGCTATGTTTGTTTACTATGTACACCATCTACTGAATAGCAACTCTTAATAATAAATTTTGAAGTTGGAAAATTTTGTTTGTGACATCAATATATATTAATCATTGAACCATCCACCATGTGAAGTAACATGATTTGCATCATGATTTCTGGTTGGATGGATATATATGACCTCACACTCCAGATTGAATGATAATGCTTCTCTATGTTTCTGTACAGAATTTAGGTGATTGCAGTGTCTACATGAGGAAGACTTTTACAGATTCGAAGTTCTTGTGCACCTAATCTTGGATATGAATTTTCTATAAGCCATTGATAAAATATGAAACACCAATAAGTTGTGTCATTTCTTTTTTTGGTTAATGGCACACACATGCATATGACAGATAATTTTCCTTTTGTGTCTAGACAACAATGTCAACATCTAAGAATATAGGAAATTCATGATTCCTCATTTAAGGACCTATAGATTCAGCAAGCTACATGCAGAGGCCCTTAGATAAACATGTTTGATTATTAGACATATATAGGAGGTTTGAGATTTTATGGATTTTATGCTACTCTATGAGCTTCTCTTTGTATTTTCTGGTTTTATTTAGGCAAAACCTAGAGGCCCAGCCCAAGGTTACTACTTATCTGATTTATATATACTGCAAGCTTTTTGTTAAAGCCGAAGATAAACATGCTTGCTTAATGGAGATCTAGGAGTTTTGGCATACCATTTGTTTGATGTAACTTTATTGATTTTTCATTATTTCTTATTTTGTTTAGGCAGGAACTAAAGGCCCAAGACAACCGTGGCATGATTTACATTGCAAAATTGAAGGCCCTGCTGCTTATGATATCCTAAAGAATTTTGAGCAGCGCTGGCGAAAGGCAACAAAATGGCGGGAATTTAGTCTACGTTTTAGAAAAGCATCTCGATGGCATGATGATGCACTAATACATCTTGAACGAATTTCATGGATACTTAGTCCTTCACTTTCTGTTCCAGATGGTGATCCGAGTCTATGGGTTTCCCAGGAAGAAGACCCTGAAAACTGGCATGTTCAGGTAGTACGCCACTAAATAGCTGCTAAATACCTTCAGGCTTAGTTTAAATGTTACTCAAAGCTTCATTATCTTCTTTAATTTGTCAGATCTTTCGATCTATAGACTCTGGATCAGTAAAAGGATTTCCCAGCAATGTCCAAGAATCTCTGAAAATGGTCAGTGTTTGGCTTTGGTGGAGATGCTAGCATCTATTTTGTAACTATTCACCTTTGTCATTATTGACAAGTGGAGATCAAGTGGATGCATACTTTGGCTTTTTAGAAAAATAATATAAATGCTTGTTTTGTCAAGTATTTCACTAGAACTTTACAGTTCCAGTACCTTTTTTCTGTCTTATTTATTATCTTTTATTGACTTTTTCAGAATCTTGTTTGTCGAAAGAATCTGGTCATTGATAAGAGCATCCACACAGCATATGTGAAGGCAATCAGATCTGCTCAACATTTCATATACATTGAAAATCAGTATTTTCTTGGTTCTTCATTTGCTTGGCCATCTTATAAAAACTCAGGTTTGCTGAATCCCCTGTGGTATAGTTTTGCAGCAATCACATATCTACATCCTCCTGCTTATATTTCAGAACACAGGAATCATTTTGATTTTCAAGTGCTTTTGTTAGAAATTGTGATCTATACCACCAAGAAATGCATAACTGCATATAATTGACTGCAAAACTCTATTGACCATGGTATAATGCTCTGTAAATGAAGTCAATATCCTGAACCTCAAGCTCTCTATCTAATGATACTAAATATCAGAAAACCAGAAATTAATGATTTATCTCTCTGTCATTAGTATGTTATTATCTGATGACTAGAAGCCCTGCTAATAGACATTTTTTGAAGCATCAACAAGCATCATAGAATTACCTACTTTTCATAGAATTAGATACAATGCAAAATACATATCCAGAGAATGACCCAAATTTAGCCAACAGTATCCATAGGACAGGATGTGTGTTATCAAATCACTTTTGTTTCATACATGCTTCTATCATCAATCATAGTTTCTGAATGTATTACCAGCAATATTTATAGGTACCAATGCAAGAGTTCATAGATCATATAATAAGAAAACTAATAGATGGGAGGGATAGATCTGATGGTATATATATTGTTTTTACCATCTTTTGTGAAGGTAAATTTTTTTTCTGAAAAACATTGACTTTGTGGTTTGAAGATTGAATTGTGTGAAGGCCAATTATGCAAACTAAATTGTCTGCAACAGTTTTGGTTATGACAATCATTTTTGCTTAATAGCTATATCAATTATTTTATAATTTTAAAATTTTCTTAGATGATGCTTAGTTAGCATCACTTCATAAAAGTAACATATGCAGAGTTTACTTGACATAGGAACCACTAATTTATAAGCACCAACCATTATTCATTCAATAGAGTTTGGCAGTTGCCAAAATATCTGCAACAAAATTAATGGCATCATGTTCTATTGCCAAATTTCATTCTTGCTACTTTCTGCCTGTACTATATGTAAGATTCATTAAGTTTGAAACTATTTTGGAATCAATAGGTGCTGATAATCTAATACCTGTGGAGTTAGCTCTGAAAATTGCCAGCAAAATTAGAGCAAAAGAACAATTTGCAGTTTATGTTGTTATACCAATGTGGCCTGAAGGAGATCCAACTTCCAATGCTGTGCAAGAAATTCTTTTTTGGCAGGTATCATGTTACTTTAGAAGGTAGTGTTCAAATGCTTCTGAGGAATGACCTTCATATATTCTAGTATTGATCTTTCAGTCAACAGAATGATGCGATTTAGCTTTTTTAGAACTTAAGCTAAGCATTGTGATTAATATAAACCTAGAAAGTTTACTAGCTACAGGTCATAATTAATTAGAAATTAAAATGATGGACTAATATGTCTCTTCCTTTCTGACTCATATCCTTTTTCATACTAGATGCACTGATTGGTGATGAATCATCCACACAATAGCATCCACATAATTTTTCCATCTTGGCTCATCAGATAAGTAGGTCATGCTTGAAAGTCAAACTTCGTGAAAGAAACTTTGCAAGATTTAATATTTTATCAACAGTGTTACCAAAAGTTTGCCATGTGTTTTAATAATCATCATTATTCAGAAAACTGTGTATGTCAAGATTTTAATCATGGTAATCTTATGAAAGCACGTTTGTTATTTCTGGAGAAAGCATGCCTGTGGTGAATCACCTATTGTTGCATGCCATCATGGAATTCTCTCCCCATAGAACCACATATTGATAATTTGACATCGTCTTTTAAGATGCTATGGAGTTCATCCTCCCTGTCGTTAAAATTTTTGTGATTTCATTCTTCTATGTAGTAGAATTTATTATTAATATTTATGATCTTTGCAGGGCCAGACAATGAAGATGATGTATGAAATTGTGGCACAGGAGCTTAAATCCATGAACCTTGAAAATGCACATCCACAAGATTTCCTTAATTTCTATTGTCTTGGCAATCGTGAAATAGCACCAAAGGAAAACTTGCAACAGCAATCTTTAGATAAAAGCCCAATGGTACTGTATCTATGACATAATTTGAATTTATTTTCTCAAGTAATTTCTTTTTCTTGCAATCACCAATTAGAAAACATCGAGTTATTTACTTCTACAATAAAAGAATTGTCTTATTGTAGCATTGGTGTGTATGGCTCTATTGGTCAGCACGGTGTGTCCCGACCACACCATGTGGTGCCAAAATGTGTCAACAACAAATTGTGCCAGCATAATACTTCAAGGTTTTTTTTTTGTTTTCTTCAATAGTGTTTTTTCCGAGAGTATGCTCACTTGCATGTTTCTAGAAAGACACTTCACCATTTTTATCATATTGGGCCCAAAATCATATGAGTAGACCCATTTAACAAAATATCAAATTCCAATACAGTACAGTTTGGTGTGGAGGTAATTCAAACATTGAATATTTGTCTGCTGAATCTTTATAGCTCAGTTCCATGTTTGCTCTTTTGGTGGTATTCTTAGCTTGTAAGAACACACTTCAATTCCAAAAGTTCCTATATTTCTTATGGATTGTTTCAAGTCTGCATTAGGCCTTGCAGTCTTCACATAATGCCAAACATTTTTTATTTTGTTCTTGTCATGTGCAGGTAATTTGCTTAATAACCATTTCCTTGCAAAAATTTGTACTGTAATTGCAAATTAACTCAAATGGAAACAGTATTTGACATGTCATACTCTATATAATTTTTGAAATATAAACAGGTATTGTCTTATCAAATCTTTTACTGTGCTTCACAACTAATACTGTTACCATTCCATCTTGAATAAGCTCAGTCACTGTCACAAAAGTTCCGACGGTTCATGATATATGTTCATGCAAAAGGGATGATTGTAGATGATGAGTATGTGATGATTGGTTCAGCCAATATTAACCAAAGATCTTTGGCTGGCTCAAGAGATACTGAGATAGCCATGGGAGCTTATCAACCTAATCATACATGGACTAAGAACAAAAGACATCCACATGGCCAGGTTAGTGGCATTAATTATAATTTCATGCTCTCTCTTTCTAGTTTCTGTATCATCATATGTATTTGAAAGCTTAGTATACCATTATCGAACCATCTCCAAACTTCAATATACATTAATGTGTAACATAAGGGTGATTTCATGTATCTAGCATTTCCTGCCTGAATGATAATCTTTTATAGTAGTTCCTCCACTTCTAACCATAATGATCCTTTCATGGAGATAGGATGGTGTGATAATCTTCCTTACTGTTTAGCCAATTTGGTGCAGTGACTAATGTAAAGTGATCCAATTTCACTCTTAATTATTTACATTGCCATCTTAGGAACAATAAACCAGGTTTTGGTGAAATCAAACTCTTTATGCAAAGTTCAGTTGTAAATGTAGCTGAAGAATGGAGTGTATGTGCATAAACTAATTCGCCAATGAGTAGATCTGAGATACTAAGTTTATTTCAATTTGCAAACAGAATCAGCTATTTGGTTCACTGATTGGATGGATTTTATAATCTTGAGTGCTTTTGTGGTAATTGGTGCTAATAAAACATTTGACTTGCAATAGGTTTCTAACTTACAAGCCCTCTGGGTTTGCCTGTGAATCCGTATCATAGCATTTATTGCAATTTCAAGCTTGTACTCGAAGTATCACTACAGGATACTTGAAAATTTAAGCTGCTAACTTCCAATAGTTTTAGAGAAAATATAAACTTGATAAACCATACTGTATTATCCTAAGTGCACTCCATATTAAAGAAAATTTGAACTGCTCCAGGTATATGGATATCGGATGTCACTGTGGGCAGAGCATCTAGGCATGGTAGATGATCGCTTTGAGAAGCCTGATAGCACGGAATGTGTAAAATTCGTAAATAGGATAGCGGAAGATAACTGGTCGAGATACACCGCAGACGAAATAATACCACTCAAGGGTCACCTACTGAAGTACCCTATCAAGGTGGATTCTGATGGTAAGGTCCGGCCTCTGCCCAACCATGAGTATTTTCCCGATGTTGGTGGTAAGATTTTGGGAGCACCAACTGCTCTTCCTGATACACTAACCATGTAATTCATTATACTCCATTATAACCATCAGAAAGTTATCCACGATGAGGTCCTTACAAGATTGTATCATCAGAAATTTTGTCCTTATAACATAATTGGGGGGGGGGGGGGGGGGGCGGGGAGGAACAAACAAGGATGAGAGGGTTGTTTCTGTAAGTAATCTTCTCCTGTGTATGCTATTTCTTGAGTTGAACTGCATCTCTGCCAAATAAAGTTGAGTTTGTATCTGGACCAAGTTGCAAAACAAAATGATGCTGGTGACTTGCAGATTCATGTGTGGTTGATTCCATATCTATATGCTAGTACTATTGTCAGTCACTTGCTTATGTGCATGCCAGGCTGAGTCATGCCTATGTGCATCATGATCTCACAAGATTCACTCATGAGCACTTGTTTACACAGGAGCTAATGTGCAATGCAGACTAGTGTTCAGTGAACTACATGTTATGCTATTTTTTTTACTGGCAAGAGAATTCGATATTACACAGGTGGTTGTCGATTCACAAAAAGAAAGAAAGAACTCTGCAATTTCTGCTTGAGAAACGAAAACAAATAGATGGTTAAGACATTAGATATATATTTTTTTGGTGGGGATTGATTGCTCCATTAATGATAATTGATGAATCAAGCAACAGTTAATTACGGAGAAATAAAAGTTATGCATGAAACATTAAGATAATCAACATGAAATGTTAAGCGGTCGATTTTCCTAAAAAATATCTATATTTTTGGATATTTTTTCACTTGCTACTTCCCATCTTACTTTTTTTTTTCAAACAATACTCCTAATTTATAGTCAAACTATCATCTCAAAAATTTCTCCGTCTATTATAGTATTTTGATCTATCACAATTTATTAAAAAAAAACATTGTAAATGATCTAAATGGTTTAAACTTAACCAAACTAATTACAAGTCTAAAAATATGATATTGTATGACGAATGACAACCAAAGAAACACAATATAATGTTACTACTTACATTATTTTTCAATAATGTTTACAATATTTTTAATAGCTTAATGAAATATATAAATATTATTAAAAAATACTTTAAACAAGTTAAATATTTTAATAGTTAATTTAAAAAAAAGGTAAGAAATTTTGAAAAAAAAAAGCTTTTGAAGTGTATTTTAGATTTTTTTTAAAAAAATTAAGTATACCGTTTGAAAAAAAAACAACAAAAGAGGGACATCTTTTGACAAATACCTAAAATATGGATATTTCATAGAGAAATGGCCCAATGTTAAAACAATACTATTCTAGAAAAAAAAAAGTATAAATAGGAACAATGAAAAACAATATAGTTGTAGATAGCTAAATTTGATGATAAACAAAAAGAATTTTTTTTGCCCAAATTTACAAATTAAACATATTATATATATATATATATATATAATATAATATTATATTATATTATATTATATTATATTATAGCAAGCCCCAATCCCGGCCGATTGATCGAGGGTAATCAACCTTGGCGCCACTCCAGTAAAAAGGAATCCGACACGCGAAGAACCGATCTGATCGGATCGGGAATTCTCGAGGAAAGGGGGGCGTCGACTTGTGCGTTGATTCCCTCGAAATCGCGAATGCTCGATCGACCGCCGCGAGAGAGAGGCCTGTCCATCTCTTCTCCCTCGTAGCGGAGATTCGACAGACGTAGGACATATAGAAGGCGATCGATCTGGTCTCGTCCTTCGTTTGGATCGGGAAGGATGATAACGCGATCGAACCTTGTGGAGCAGCTGAGAGAGTACCAGATGCGACCCAAGTACGAATGGGCCACCGTCTCCTTCTTCTCCTCCTACGCCGCCTCCGATGCCTCCGCCCGGTAATTCGATCGAACTCCCTATTTCGTTTCCTCCCGATTTGTTCCGTGTGCTTGTGGTGCTCTGTTCTTGTTTTCTTATCTACATACGGACATGACCAGCATATTTCTTGGTATCGAGCCTAAATCGAGCGGGCATGTTAGCTAGCATAAATGATTGATCGTCTGGAACTATATTTAGGGTTTCAGGAACCAGATTTGTGCACCTTACGGATCCCAAATCACTCGATTTGCTTTGTTTAGGAAGCACATGGTATGAACATTTCTCATCCTGAGTTTGAAGGATTGATGAAGCTTCTTAAGATCCAGCAAATACTGTGGCAATGAGATTTAGTTTCGTGACAAGAGGTAAAACCAGAGTGACTCAACATTGTGGTGAGTGATACTTAGAAACATGAGGTGGAGAATCTTGCATAGCAAATCAAAAGAAAGTTCTATTTCTATTGAAGGGAGGATTTACATGAATAGTTGTGTAAGTTGTAATGAATTTGAGGATTTGCAAAGCAGCTTGACAAAGTTCCTCGGGTGCACGAATTTTCAAGTTCAGATCTCTTATTTATGTCAAATTAGTCCGAACTATCATTGATTTAACTTGTTGGTGCCAAGTCATTTTGATATGCCAAGCATTATAGGAAGATTGACCCTGGCTTGTGTGGTTAATAAAGGAGACTAAATTTGCAGTCATTGATCTTGAGTGAGCTTTATATTAGCAGAACCAATGTCAATGGTGGTTGTCTTGCGACAAATAAGGAAGTTTGTAGCAGCAAGGTTAGCACCTGCATTCTTTTGGTGGGGATAAATCTGCAAGTAAATCTCAATGGCCCATTGTTCTCTAGCACCATTTTGTGTAGTTCCATACTCGGTTCGCTTTAAACATACTAATATTTTTGTGTTGATGGCACCTAGTTTCTTCCTATCTAAATCAAGCTTTCTTTAGGAGTTCAATATAAAAAGATCTTTTAGTTTTTTATGTCTAACAGTCAAACATGTTCCTAAAAGTAGATGTGTATGGCAGTGAGTGAATGTTCTTTTGCTAGTAACCTAGGATAATAATTTGATATTTGCTAGTAAATTAAAGGTTGACATCATGCAATTGCAACCTTGAATTTGGTGGAGGCAGGCATTCCAAATCTTTCACCAAAGTTTCAGTCTGTGGCTTTGATGCAATGCAGAAGTTACTGCATGTCAGGCTAATGATTTTTTGTAGTTCTATCACACTTATTCTTTCAGTGTAATTCCCAAAAGTTTAAAGTTGTAGAATTGTTTAAGACATTTAAAGTCGGAACTCCATCAAGCCCATTTGTAGAGATCTTATTTGATTTGTGTATCTTTTAGCTTTTGCTTTAAAATCATTTCCTAAAATAATTAGTAATTATAAATTTCTAAATTTAAATTAAGTTGGGCTTATTTATTTATAGAAAAATATTCTTCTAAGGTTGTTTAGTTGGTAGACATGGGAGCACATGAGAACAACAAATTGAGAGATATGCTCGTTCATGATGATAGCTGCCGTTAGTGTACTTTCCCTTTTAGCTTCAATTCACTCTACTTGGTGTTTTTCTCTCATCTTCTCTACTATTGTAGCCTTTCCTTTTTCTCTGGAGAGAGAAACAACTGAGGAGACCAAGGTTTCCTTCCAATAATTGGTTTCTATCTACGCTTCATGACAACAGATAGGAGTATCAATTGCCATGTTGACATGCTTATGATTATGTGTGGTAGTGTTTCTTGGCTCTTGACCATGCACTTTACTAATACCACTCATATGTGTCATCAGATACAAATGGCACCACTGGTATGATACGGTCAATGGGGACATCACCTCTGGTTAGGAATAATCTGTGCCACATTCTTCAATATTTAAAACACAAAACATCATTGAGGAAAAGAGTGTAACCACTAGGCTAGGCCAAGACCTACTTGCAACCTTTTTTTCACTTGCAAATAGAACAGATTTTTCAATGTTTTTGGTAAAACTCTAGGATTTTATCTAAAAACTTTGGAAAAAAATGAAAAGAAAACTAAAAACAAGAGATAGGAATTTGATCATTTCGAGGGATCAACCTCTAAATTGGCCCAAGGCTTTGAATTGTATTTGATTGCTTGAGAAAAATAGTCAAAGACATTACACATATATAAAGTTATTTAATCCTTAGTCAACTAGGACTAGGATTTTTAACAAAAGAAATAAATAAAAATAGTAATCCCTACTTAGCTACATCAAAGGACTCATACCATAATTAGAAAAAAACTAAATAGGAAAACAAAGACTAATATCAAATCCCTAAAATTAAGGCCTCCTAAAATTAAGGAATCCTATAATTAGAAAAAAACTAAATAGGAAAACAAAGACTAATATCAAATCCCTAAAATTAAGGCCTCCTAAAATTAAGGAATCCTAATATTTTTTGCCTCTCCAAAATAGTCTTATCCTCGAGGCTGAGCAGTAATGAATTTTGGAAACTTCTCCTCCCTTTGTAAGACTCCC
The DNA here is from genome assembly GCF_036884655.1 of Musa acuminata AAA Group. Classification (NCBI taxonomy): domain Eukaryota; kingdom Viridiplantae; phylum Streptophyta; class Magnoliopsida; order Zingiberales; family Musaceae; genus Musa; species Musa acuminata. The sequence goes on along the minus strand of NC_088333.1, from coordinate 34,244,566 downwards.
AAGCGGCATCTTCGATTCGTAAGTTGGCTCATTGGACAAGCACCTCAGTGACAGGATATTTATGGTGCATCACAATACGTTAATCAAGTATGGCTTGAGGCAGGATTTGAACCTCACCAATAGAAAAAATATCTAACAAATGTTGTTGCACCACATCATCCTCACCTAATTTCTTTTTAAGACAAGAAACATGAAAAACTGAATATATCTATCTTAGAGCTTGCTGGCAAGTCCAAACGATAAGTAATTGGGCCAATATATTCCAGCACCTTATAAGGCCCAAAGAATTGAGGAGATAGCTTCATAGAAGATTGAACCTTTATAGAATTTTGCTTGTAAGATTAAAGTCAAAGGAAAACCCAATCGCCTATTGCAAACTCTCGCTCACTACAATGCTTATCAGCTGATGCTTCATTCTAGCTTGTGAGATCGAGATTATCTCTTAGAATTTGAATAATATTATCTTTATTAAACAATTTCTTGTCCACTTGATCAACCTTAAAAGTACCAAGCATGTATTTTGTAATCATGGGAGGAGGTCGACCATAAACTGTTTCAAAATGAGTCATTTTATTATAAGAGTGATAAGTGGTATTGTATCATCATTCTTCCTAAGGAAGCCATTTCATCCACTCCTTTGGTTTATCATTAGTAAAGCTTCTGAGATAGTTTTCTGGATATTTATTTATCGCTTCAGTCTACCCATCTATTTGTAGGCAATAAGTAGTGCTCATATTCAATTGGTTTCCCTATAAGCAAAAGAGCTCTTTCCAAAAGGTGCTAGTAAAAACTTTATCTCGATCACTAACAATGGAATGTAGAATTCCATGCAACTTCATTATTTTCTCAACAAAAGTGCGAGCAACACCTGTAACAGTATGAGGATGTCGTATAGCACAAAAATGAACATATTTTGTAAGGTAATCCACAACCACAAAGATGGTGGTTTTACCTTGAGATGATAGAAGCTCGTTGATAAAATCCATGAATATGTTAGTCCAAGCATCATCAGGAATAGGAAGAGGCTGAAGCAAACCAAGGGTAGCAACTGTCTCACCTGGTGTTGGCAAACATCACATTCTGTAACTTCTTGATGGTTTTCTTTATACCCTTCCAATAAAAAAGTTGACAGATGCATTTACATGTACGAAGAAATCCAGAATGACCCGCAGTTAGTGATGAATGAAACTCTTTCAAGATTATATTGGCAAGAAGAATTTGGTGCTAAGATAGTTCTACCTTTATAGCGCAAATCTATGAGATCCCAACTGTAATTAGGAATAGAAGTTGGATCTTTTTCTAGCCTTTTAATAACATCTTGGATTTCAGGATCATCCAACCATTCGCTCCTAATAAATTCTAGTGTTTTGCAAGTAGAAATAAAAATAGCCATTAATTCAGCTTGCTTTGGAAGGCGAGAAAGTGTATCTGCAACCAAAGTCTTGCTCCCCTGATAAATAATATCATAGTCAAAATCCAATAACTTAGTGACCTATTTTTGCTACTCTAAAGAAGAAACCCTTTGTAAGAAAATATTTCAGTCTTTTGTGATCGGTGCATATTTGAAACCGTTGACCAATTAAGTAAGGCCTTTGCTTAGTGACTGCATGAATAATGGCTAACATTTTTTTATCATAAACAGATAGATTCAGATGAGATGGGGAAAGTGCCTTACTAGTATAAGCGATTGAATGACCTTGCATTAGTACAGCTCCAATATTCGCTCCAGAAGTATCAGATTTAATCACGAATAATTTGTTAAAATCTGGTAAAGCAAGAACTAGCGTAATAGTCATTACATACTTAAGAGAAATAGAAGCTTGAGTAGTTTCTTCTGTCCACTTAAATGCATCTTTCTTTAAAAGTGATATGAATGGAGCACTGGTTTTGTCATAGTTTTTCACAAAATTTTGATAATGGTTAATGAGTCATGAGAATCTCCTCAGAGCCTTAATTGATTTTAGAATTGGCCAATCTTTCATTGTTTGAATTTTGGAAGGATTAACTGCAACACCCTCTCGAGAAACAACATGGCCAAGATACTCCACCTCCGATTGCGTAAAGTTGTATTTCAATTTCTTGACAAAAAGATAATACTTATGAAGAAGGGTAAAGACAACCTGCAAATGTAATAAATGACTTTTTAAAGATGGGCTATATATCAAAATATCATATAAAAAAATCAGAACAAACTTACAAACATTCATTAAACTCTGGAAAGTAAACAATGCATTGGTTAACCCAAAAGGTATTACCAAAAATTCATAGTAACAATTATGCATTCTAAAAGTAGTTTTCTGGTTGTCATCTTCATGTACAAGAATTTGGTGATAGCCAGATTGTAAATCCAATTTAGTGAAAACTTATACACCTCTCAATTTATCAAGTAACTCGTCTATTACTGGAATAGAATACTTATCTTTCACTATAATATTATTAAGTGATCGATAATCTACAAACATCTGTCAAGAACCATCCTTCTTCCTTTCTAATAAGACTGGAGAGGAGTTTGAACTAACACTAGCCCTTATGACTCCTGCTTTAAGCATCTACTTAACAATTTTCTCTATCTCTGTTTTTTGGAAGTGTGGATATCGATAGGGTCGAATATTAGTCGGTGCACTTCTAGGCAGTAAAGGAATTTGGTAATCATGTGATTAAAGAGGTGGAGGTCCTTAGGGTTCTACAAGTACATCCATAAATTCTCTAAGTAATGATTGAACATTTTCATCTTGTTCAGGTATTGTAGCTTCCTTTTCAATGCTCCGTAATTGTATCAAAAATCTATGGTGTGCGTTTCACCCTCTCCATTTTATGACTAGCAATAGTTGTGACCTTACTATCACATTTTCCCTTTAGGATCACTTTCTTTTCATTGATAAAAAATTTCATAATTAATTTGAAATTTTTTTAAGAAATATCATCTAGAGTTAATAGATACTCTATTTCAAAAACAACCACGTAATCCTCCAATGGTAGTAAAAAAAATCCACGAGCAACTTTTGGTCGTATATAACAAGCTTCACTTTAGAACATTTACTATCACAAGTTAAAATTCGCCCATCAATAACCTTCTCTTTGCCTTACATAACAAGCTTCACTTTAGAACACTTATTATTATGAGTTAAAATTTGCCCATTAGCAACCTTTACCTCGAACTTATCACAATGTTCAATGCGATAGGCCAATCGCACAGTAACCTTGCTATCCATAAAATTGTTGGTGCTACCAATATCAATCAAAACAGTAACAGAGTGACATTTCAAAAGCTTTTTAACTTTCATAGTTTGGGGATTAGAATAGCTAGCTAATACATGAACCACAAGTGTGACAAGTTCAATAATCTCATCATTATCAGTACCTTTATGATCAGAGTCTACAGTCTTAATCTCTTGTTCCTCCTCGATTGGTCCAATCATCAAAAGTTTTCCTTGCTTGCATTGATGGTTCTTGCTTCACTTTTCATCACATTGCTAGCATAAACCCTTTGTTGATCATTTTTTAAGTTCCTCTTGGGTAAGTCTTATAGTATTAGGATTCAGATTAGGAATGGTTAAAGTAGTTGACTTACTATTCACCTATTTATTAACACTCCCGATTCATCGATTTTTAATATTAATTTTTTCTTCATGCTATAGTGTAAAAGAAATTGTAGCTGAAATAGTGTGAGGTCGGCGAGCCTTAACTTCACAACGAATGTCTGAATTAAGACCTTCAGTGAATGTTCCCACCAATTACCTTTCAGACCAATCTTTAGCTCGATTTGACAATCTTTCAAATCGACTTTGATACTCTAACATGGTAGAAGTCTAGCGAATCTTGACAAGCTGCTCATCAACATTTTCATATTCGGATGGTCTAAAACGAATAAGAAGCTCTTTCTTAAATTGCTCCTTTGGGAGAATTCCATTCTTTATATTAATCATACCATTAAATAGCATCCCCATTTAGTTGGATTGAAGTTATTTCCACTTTAGAATCTTTTGGAGTTTTATGAAAGCGAAAAAATTTCTCTACTCTAGAAATCCAACTGGTCAGGTCCCCATCTTCCCATTTAGGAAATTCTACTTTCATGCGAGGATATAGCCATTATCATGCTCTTGGGAACCTCTTCCTGTGACTTCAGATCAATCTAGTTGTTTGAATTGCCATCTTGTTGATTTTTGTTAAAACTTTTAAGCAAACTCTTTTTGAAATCATTGAGAGTTTCTTGTAATCTACTCTCAATTTTTTGCTTCCAACGTTTCAAATTGGGATTTCATAGAATTATCAGTAATTATTGCGTGTGATTGTAGATATATAATTTCTAAGTTTTGTTTTCTTAGTTTTGATCAAGGATATGAGCACTGCTTACTAGGAGTAGAAGGTGGTGCTGAAAGTGAAGTTGTCGTTGGCAGCATGGGTGTCGAGGCCTGCGGTGGCATCGGAGAGGAGATTGAGAGAACGTCGCAGTCACTATTGGGTGAAAGAGAATCACTACTGTGTTTAGGGCACGGGTGCGTTTGACGACGAGTCTGTGGCCGATAAGAAAGTTTAAGAGAGAGGGTGGCTGGTTCTCTTGCTTTGTCTTTGAGAGAGAGACATGAAAGGAAGCGTCCGATCTGAGAGAAGGTGATAGCGAAAAAAGGGGAGTGGCTCCGTTGACTACCGTGGAAAGAGGGAGATAGTGTCCATGTGATAGTGGGGATTGTTGGCTCTGATACTAGATGATAAAACCCCAGAGTTTTATCTATGAACTTTGAAAATTTGAAAAAAAAAAAAAACTAAGAACAAGGGATAGGGATTTGATCACTTTGAATGGATCAACCTCCAAATTGGCCTAAAGTTTTAAATTGTATTTGATTGTTTAAGAAAATAGTCAAAATATTTTATATATATATATATATATATATAGTCAATCACGACTAGGATTTCGAACAAAGGAAATAAATAAAAATATAATTGGCTACATGGACTCCTACTTTAATTAGGAAAAATTAAATAGGAAAATAAAGACTAATATCAAATCCCTAAAATTAAAGAATCCAAACAGTTTTATGCCCTTCATTGTATGTATCTATAATTAATAGGTTTTATATCATTCTTTATGAGCTTCGACCACTATTATACCTTGGTACACATCATTGTTGTGCTAAAAGTTTAAGCGGCTACAGTTAGTAGGTTCTCATCATTTATTAGCTTCGACAGTTTTTCACCTTGGTTTACATCTTTCTTGAGCAACATTCTCCTGTTAACTATAATGAAAATTTCTTTCTTTGTATTTACAAACCAACAAACATGATGATCTTGTGTTGCTTCAGACATATAACTTTGATATTTTAGAAGAAGTCTTCTATTTGGGTGGAGTTGGAAATGTTTCAGTGGTGATGTTGCTTCTCACAGACCTGATGAGTGGAGTTTGCATGTGCGGGGTCCACAACATCTAGTCGATATGAGAGAGGTCACGTGACTCCAATTTTCATGGGCGATTCAGTCCATAAATATAGTTGCTTTCTCTCCCAAAATGGTTCAGTTTTCAAATTATAGCCGATGTTCAAATCACTCATATTGGCATATCTTGCTTCTTGCCACATTAGGAAGTCTCAGCACTTCATAGTTTTCTTTCATAGAAGATACATATTGTTGTATGGTAGGGGATCATAAATCGACCCTTAATTGAGTCTAACAACATAGGAGGTTCCTAGTTTGATTAGTAATTACTAAGAGGTCTCTCATGTGGCACGCGTTTCTTCAGCTGCTTCCCATCTTGTTTGCTGGTCATATCTTCTTATCGGATGAAGGACCCTTAATTGAGTCTAATAACATAGGAGGTTCCTAGTTTGATTAGTAATTACTAAGAGGTCTCTCATGTTGCATGCATTTCTTCAGCTGCTTCCCATCTTGTTTCCTGGTCATATCTTCTTATCGGATGAAGGAGACCATCATTTATGTGGTTACTCTAAACAGAGATTGATAGTTAAAATTAGCTGTACTTTTCCAATTTATAGATGATATATTAACCGTTATTGATGATGGACAAGTAGCGACGGATTTCTCTTTGATGATAGACGAACCAAAAAGAGAAATAAAAAGATAATAACTGAAAGATAATTGAAAAACATAACGAGATAACTACCAGGCTCGCTTTGACTCAAAAAGTGAACTCTCAGGATAAAGGCCTTCGCACCTCCGCACTTCTCACATGTGAACAATGGAATCATACCATTGGAAACATAATTGTGGCCTCATATCACTCATTACATAAGGTGGGAAAAGAACAAGATTCATTGATTCATCTTTAATTTATGCATCACAATACTATAGTCTCTTTTTATATGCTCTAAGTACAATAATAAAAAGGAAATTATAGAAATAAAAATTATTACAATCACATCAAATCAAATATATGATGCCATCTTTCCTTTGAAGAAGGTAATATTTCTGATTTTATTTGAGAAATAATTTTTCTTTCTTGACGATATAATTGATTGATAGATTTTCTTAGCTTTGTCTTGATTGATATGAATCTTCAATCTAGATTCATAATCTTCAATAAAAAATTTAATCTGATTTCTGCCCTCCTTTTTTTTGTGCATTTGGTTCCCTTTTCTTCTTGTTAAGTAGATGTCGATATATGACAATTTATTACATATGAGAAATATCACTAAACTAATTAAATTTATTTAAATGAAAGATAAACTCATTGGTTCCACATTGTTTGCTTCTGCTGCGTAGGAACTCATCTTAGGTTCATATAATTGAGATATAGATCAGCCTTGAAGATAGAACATCTAGGTTAAACTAAAAGCTTTGATACCAATCTGATGTAGGACGAGTAGCAACGGATTTCTTTTGATGATAGGTGCCCCAAAAAGAGAGAAATAAAAGATAGTAACTAAAAGATAATTGAGAAATATTACAGGATAATTATCCGACTCACTTTGGCTCAAGAAGTGAACTCCTAGAATAAAAGTTTCACACCTCAATCATACCATTAGAAATATAATTGTGGCGTCTCACTACTCACACATAAGGTGAAAAAAGAACATGACTCATTAATTCATTTCTAATTCATGTATTACAATGTTCTAATCCTTTTTAATAGGCTCTAGTACAAGAATAAAAAGAAAATTATATAAATAAAGAATATTACAAACGCATCAAATCAAATATATGGTATCATATTTCCTTTGAAGAAGGTAATATTTCTAATTTGATTTGAGAAATAATCTTTGTTTCTCGATGATAATCTCAATTGATAAATTTTCTCATCTATGTAAAGATGAATCTTTAGTCAGAATTCATAATCTTCAATAAAAAACAAATCTGATTTCTGCTTCTTTTTTCTTCTCGATACTTACGACATATGTGAAATACCACTAAACTAATTAAATTTATTTAAATAAAAGATAAATTAATTAGTTTTGCATCAGTTGTATAGTTAATTTACAATTTATAGACTGATATGGCGGCCAGTGTGGCCTAGTTTTAGGGAAAAAAATGTTTCTTAACCAAAGCCAGCAATCATATTCTTCTGTTTCTACAATAGTGATGGATGAATCAAAGTGTTGACCTAGTTATGTGATTTCAATCATCAAGGCAATTTGGTTATTCACATGCTCTCTTTTTTTTCATCTTTTGCCTGTCTTATGGATGCAGGGTGGATGTGATACTTGTGATATGGGAGCTGTTGATGTTTGCTTTCCTTGTTTTCTCAGGAGTTGCTTTGTACTTCAGGTATATGAAGATTGTTTTTCTCCTAATGTGTCTTACCACTCTTATGCTTGTGTGCATGAAAGTAACAAAGCAAGTAGGACAAAACAGGAAGAGTAAGCGAAGAATGCTCCTCCCACTGTCGATGTAAACTCTCGATGACCATCCCATTCTTGTGCAAAGGATTTTGCAGCCAAAATTCATTGCTACCTTTCTTTGTATCTATCTATCTTTAAAAAAAACAAAGAGCTTGCATTTTTTCTTTTTTTGACTTTTGGTAGTTCAACCAACAAATTTTTTTTTTTGACAGTATATATTCTAAATGCAAATAGGCAACTAATTTCTGGTGCAGTAATGCTAGTCAAATTTGATTTTGTTTACACAATATCGATCAAAATATGTACTTGTTGCTCTAATCTTTGCGGAACTTATTGTATTTACACCTATGCTCATCAGGGTAAAGATTTGAACAAAATAATAATAATAATAATAATAATAATTCATTTTATTACTGTGATGTCAGTTTGATAACGATGAGTGACATTGTTATAAAACGTCACCTAAAAAAGCTAATTTCGTTATTGAAACGATTAAAGTAACCACCAACGACACAAGATTTAGCATGAATGCCTTAATGTCCTTAAAGAATCTTGTTATTAGAAAAAACTGACGACTTAACAAAAAGATTGGGTTCTTATTGCAGAACATCTTATTTTTAATTTTCATCGTGGGCATCCCGCATCCATAATTTACTAGTAACTTTTAAATAAATATTTAAAATAAATAGTAGTGAAAAATTGAGACGCTATGATATAAAAGTTATAAAACAGTTTTTTTTTCATTAAATCATGGGTAATTGTCCGGGAAAATATTCTTTTTATGGATTTCTTTTTGGATGTTATCTTCTTTTCATAATTTTCAAACAGTCGTCTCCTATTTTAAAAAAATCTCTCAAAAATTATCATATATTTTTAAGCCCAAATTAAAAAAAAATTCTTGTCAACTATTCATGGTGTTTTTTGTTTTAAAAATATATATATTATTTTTTTAAAAAAATTACATAGTGTTTTTATTTTAAAAATATTATAACATTAATGTTTAGTTAAAAAAGCATCATACATTTTTGTACCACAGTGCTTTTAAAATACTACACAGTGTTTTATGGATAAAAATTACTATATAAAATATCGTAAACAGTTGATGAAAATTTTTTTTAGATTGAGACAAAAAAATGATAACCTTTTGAAAGGATAATTTTGAAATATTAGAAATAGGAGGTGACTCTTTGATAATAATGAAAAGATGTACCATCTAACAAAAATAAATAAATAAATAAATATATATATATATATATATATATATATATATATATATATATATATATATATATATATATATATATATATATATATATATATATATATTCTTGAACAATCACCCGTAAATTATTAAAGGAATATATTTTTTTCATACCATCACTTAAATTGATGATCATCAAAACTTTCTATGTTTACTTGTATTTGCATCAACTAATAATTTAATCCTACCTTATTGATCGGTCGTCATGATCTGCGCCAGCTGTAATACTTCAGTGAGGTATCAATCTATGCGTTCTTTAATACACCTACAACCACACCTCATTCCCCCATCGACCCCTGAAACAAACCTCGAGACAAGCAACTCCAAAGGTTCGGCTCCTCGCGAGGAGGTGAGGGCGAGAAGACAGTAGGAATCTCTCACCAGTAAAATACTGTCGATCACGGGAACTCTGTGGTAATGGACACGTATGGTCGTGAGATCCGAGGAGATGAACCTTACATGGCATACCCCATCGGCCATCAAACACTCCATTATTTAGTGCCTGACTCCATAACTCATCAGGATTTCCTTGGATACGCCTTACAGAGAACATGGACGCCTATGTGAGGATCGAGGTGACCCGCTTTGAAAGCAGGGGGGTACGTGTTCACATCTCCGCGACTACAGCAGAGACGTGGTCCATCCGCGCGCTAAGTCACATTATAGGCGTCAAGATCTGGACTCGCTGATGGGCCCGTGGATCGTTCATCTTTCATCGTCACTCTTTCTAAAGGCCAACTCTTTCCTGATGGGTTCACGGCCCCCCCCCCCCTCCCATGAATGGACCAGTGCGCTCCATAATTGCGTCGGCAAGGATTAATATAATTAGGAATAACGCTTCGAAAAAGTGCATCAGTATGCGTAATGTCCTTCTAATGCACGAACCCATAATGGATGATGATGTTTCGGTGACGTGGACCCATACCCATGTTGTGATCGAAGGAAGACGATGCCGACCATTAATTATGTTCATGTGGGGTTTGTGAGGCCACGTGTTTCCTTCAGGCTGTGTGGCCCCTCACGTGGGTCACCAGCCCACTATTTGCTCCCTCTCTCCCTCTCTCCCTCTCTACCCCGCTCGTGTGCGCGTTGGTTTTCTTCTGTTTATCTGAGTTAGTTGATTACTTCTTAACGCTTCCAAGTCGACCGACCGGCCGCTTCCCCTTTAAAACCGCCCTCCCTCCTCCTTCGTTTCCCTCCCAAGAACACTACCGATTCACGAGAATTGAAAGGAAACGAAACAAGGCAAAGCAATAGAGATTTGGGGAAGAGAAAGCGTACCAAGTGAAACGAACGAGATGGTCTCCGGATTCCGCCGCTCCGTTTCCCTGCCGGGATCTACCCCGAGCGGCAGCCCCGCCGGACGCCGCTGCGAGAAGCCTCACCACCTGCGCTCCGCCAGCCTTCCCTGCCGCTCCCACCCCGCCATCTCCCACCTCCTCGACCAGATCCGCTCCTTGTCGGACTTGGGAATTCGCTGTTCCCCCGCCTCCGGGCTCGACCGGATCGATCGCCTTCTATCCGCCCTCGATGACATACTCCGCCTCCCGCAGGCACAGGATCCCCTCCGCCGCGGCTCCGCCTGGGCAGACCGCCTCCTTGACGGTTTCCTCCGCCTTGCCGACGCCCACGGCTCCTTCCGCTCCGCTGTCGTCGCCCTCGAGCAGCACAATGCGGAGGCCCGCGCCGCGATCCGCCGCCGCGTCCCCGTGCGGCTAGACTCCGCTGCTCGGTCCCATCGTCGGGCGGAGAAGGAGCTCATCCGGCTCGCCACGGCCGTCAAGGATCTCGCCAGATGTCCGCCGCTCATCTGCTCGGACGCGGCCGAGGCCGAGGTCGCCGGGATCGTCGCGGAGGCGATGGCGGCAACTGCGGCCACGTCGGCGGCGGTTTTCTTGGGGATCGCGGCAGCTTCATCGGCGGTGGCCGGATCAATGTCGAAGGGCTCATGGACGGCGTGGCCGTCAAGGAGGCCATCGAAGAAGGGAAGCGAGGAAGCGGAGATGGCAGCGATGGAGGAGTGCATGGAGGGATTGGAGGAAGGAAGCGGGAGGGTATTCAGGAGTTCGGTGAACATTAGAGTGGCGCTTCTCAACATACTCACTCCCTCGCTGTAGAATGTGGAGACAAATGAGAGATTTGTACAGTGATGATCATAGAAGAATTTTGATTTTTATTATCCTTTTCCTCCGGCAGGCATGTATGCGTGTTTGATACGTTTGTATAAACCGCTTTTGCGTAACGAATTACCCTTATCAAACACAACCACCTGTGCGTAGCCAAACCATAAATCGTTGATTCCAAGGTAACAAATGGGCCGTAGATGTCTAAGCCCCACACACATCTCTGGTGAAACATTATTGATAAGAAGTTTTATGGTACTTACTAAATTGGCTCCTGTAGCAGAGCAATTCTAGTTCCGGCCGGTTGCACATTTCATCGATCACCTCGCGGGCGATGGAATCCCCAGAAAGGTGCCAACGCGGCTGCGGAAAAAGTAGGCTAAAGCGGAGGACCTCCGCGTGAGTCCACGCGAGCGATGACAGAGGCCACATCTGAGGCACGTTTGCTTGCTGCCCCCCAGGAATCCATTGTAGAAGCGAGCGTCGAGGGGACATCAGGAATCCCAGAGTAGAATCATGCACACATTTGCAAGGGTCGAGGAGCACACTCCACCTGTCGTGTCCCATTTTGTTTTATCGATTGCCTTTCTCCTCTCCAAATTGCTATCCTCTAATTGCATCGTGTCCTCACGTTTTAGATATATGAGAAAGTACGTCACCCTCTAATTGCACGTTAAATCGATTAATGAATTAAAAAGAGGCATTTTAGAGGTCACGATATCAATGTTACAACCAAGTCACCAATCTTGTCTTTCTTTCTCTTATCATATGGCTGTTAAAAAGAGGCATTTTAGAGGTCACGCCAACGTGCATCAAGCAGTCGGACACAAATGAAAACCAAGTAACATTTTCATTTTGATCGAACACAGCGTATTGCTCACCATTGAAAAGTTGTCAATGATTACAGATAACGAAGTCTTGCAATCATCACTGATTAGGTTCCAATAACCAAATCAACTAAAACACAGCGAGCGTGTGATGTTGCTTGCAACAATCGATACAATAATAATTTTATTTTCTGTACCTTTTACCATCTTCCTTCTAATGCATTATAGGATTGGTATGATCAACAAATCGATTGGTATATGAAGTATTCTAGTTCAAATATTCGCACCCAACTAATGGCATGGTAACCGTCTGTTAGTAGTAGTAATGTGGAGCCACAATGATTGATGATATTATTTGGAATCTTTACAGCTCCCTCCTTCCGCTCCTACCGAGTTGAGTTGACTCACATCAAACCGCTACTATGTATGATGGAAGCCACGAGTTTATTTTTGGTTCCCACGTGTACCGACCCACGTTGTGCTCCCTCCGCGCCCACACTTGACCACATGAGATGTCGCTTTACGGCTCTCGGACGGTCGTGCGCGCGTCGGTTTTCGTCGGATTTCTTTAATCCCAATTCACTTGGAACGCGCTCGCTCTCCCCTTTATAAGAACTGCTTCCTCTCCTTCGTTCCCATCTCACGACACCCGATAACAGAAAGCCAAATAGAGAGAGTTGGGGAAAACGTATCCGAGAACAGGAAACGGCCGAGAGATGGTTTCCGGATTCCGCCGCTCCCTGTCACTGCCGGGCTCGAACCCGAGCGACAGACCCGCCCGCCGACGCTGCGACAAGCCCCAGCACTTGCGCTCCATCAGCCTCCCCTGCCGATCCCACCCAACCCTATCCCACCTCCTCGATCAGATCCGCTCCTGCCCGGAGTCCGGCCCTCGATCCCCCGCCTCGGGGCTCGACCGGATCGACCGCCTCCTCTCCGCCCTCGATGACCTCCTCCGCCTCCCGCAGACCCAGGACGCTCTCCGCCGCCGCCCCGCCTGGGCCGATCGCGTTCTCGATGGCTTCCTCCGCCTCGCCGACGCCCACGGCTCCTTCCGCTCCGCTGTCGTCGCCGTAGAGCAGCACCACGCGGAGTCCCGCGCGGCGATCCGGCGGCGCGACCCCGTGCGGTTAGACTCCGCCGCTCGATCCCATCGTCGGGCGGAGAAGGAGCTCATACGGCTCGCCACGGCCATCAAGGATCTCGCCAGATCTCCTCCTCTCATCTGCTCGGACGCGGCCGAGGCCGAGGTCGCCGGGATCGTCGCGGAGGCGATGGCGGCAACTGCGGCCACGTCGACGGCGGTTTTCTTGGGGATCGCGGCAGCCTCGTCGTCGGTGGCCGGCTCATGCTCCAAAAGCTCATGGACGGCATGGCCGTCGAGGAGGCCATCGAAGAAGGGAAGCGAGGAAGCGGAAATGGCAGCGATGGAGGCGTTGGAGGAGCGCATGGAGGGATTGGAGGAAGGAAGCGGGAGGGTGTTCAGGAGTTTGGTGAACATTAGAGTCTCGCTTCTCAACATACTCACTCCCTCGCTATAGGTTTTGGAGCCGAACGCAAAATTTGAAGCCAAATGAGAAAGTGTATAGTGTACAAATAATCATCATAAAATGCAGAACAAAAAGAAATGAAGTCTTCCTCTGTTTTTTGGAAACAGTGTTCGAATCTGTCATTACACTAATTAGAGATGAACGTTGTGCACATTTTGAATATGTCTGTCGGTGGATCCAATTTTTTGTAATTTTATGGGGTAAAATAATAAATTTATTTCAATAAATATTTGATATTTAATATAAAATATAAAGATAAATTTTATGATGCAGAATAAAAAGGTTAAAAAGATAGTAAGTTCATGTAGCGAGTTGATGTCACTCGGGTAGCTCTATAGTGTTTATAATCATCACATAACGATAAGATCATTGAAAAATAAATTATTTAGACCGTTATTTAAGGTGATTTTATAATATATGATTTGATGAGTTTATATAATAAGTTTATACCAGCAATATCATAGAGATTAATATGTTGATAAGGGGGACGTGCAAGTGGGTGTTAATTTACAATTAGGAAGCACATGCAGCCATTTCATTCATGTAAGGCACACACGTTGGATTCGAAAGCATTCTACAATTGAGTCGATAATGGTTACCCAATGCACATATGGTCAAAGGGCACAGGTTGGCTTCTAACCTATTAAGACAATAGTTTCTCTTGATATAATCCGCACCTTCTAATAATTAGGATGAGTTGGCAGTAATCAAGCTCACATGGCCAACTATGAGCCAATTTAGGTTAGTTTAGTAGCAACTTGTTGTAGAAAGACAAACTTCATGGGCCAAATGTTGACCACACTGTGGTAACCTAGGTATATTTGACCTACTTAAATTAAATTCGAATATGCTATAATTTTATGGATATTGGATGAATTAGGATAAAATTATAAATATTTACGAGATTAAATTTGGGTTCTTGGTTAATTCCCCTATTACAATTGAGATAGAGTTTTAAGACCATATCATTTATTATAAAGCTTACTATTCACACCTCATCTCTTTTTTTACTATTGACAATCTTTTATTATCGATAACCCCTTTAAAAAATTAAAATATTATTTTATTATTTATGGTATCAATTTTATCTTTTATTTTTTTTCTTATTTCATCACGTTGATGTTGCTAGATGTTGTTCGATCTCACTCACCACCCCCTTATTGTCATCCGCTATAAAAGAAGAAAAAGAGAAAAAAATAGTAGATATTTACGTTCATACACAAAAAAGGATAATTTAAAAATATTAAAAATTTCAAAATAGAATTGTAAATTGTAAAAAGGAGATTATAAATAGCAATCTCCTTTCTTATTGAAAAAATTGGTTTTTTTAAATACCCTTTTCTTCCTAGAGTTTTTTATTTTATTTTTTATTGCTCACCAATACCCAAAATATCTAAGTATTGTTGGATTTGAGTCGGAAATTTAATTCAAGTATCTAAGTATCAATTGGACTCAAGTGTTTGAGTTATTATTGAATGATAATGGCAACAAATGATTCTTTAAAGGCATCCCATTGTGATTTGTGAGTGGTGAACATAGTGGGTCCTAAATGGATATTTTGTTCATGCACAGTTGATGGTTCTGCCAATTAGGCCCATTGGTCCAACTTATGAGAGAGAGAGAGTCTCTGTCTTTCTTACTCTACTAACTTTGGAGTTCATGTTGATCATCATTTGGCCCATGAAGTTTGTCTTTCTATCCCCCTCCCTTGTCTGAAAAGTTTTCTTTCCAAGAGAAAAAAACTAATATATTACAGATAGTTCTCTGCTCATGCAAGCACAAGAGCTTTAAAAAAAACAACAAAAGGATGTCAGTCCGCCCTCTAAGTCCGATCAGATTTGTACTCTTTAACAAATGAGACAAGCCAATAACACATGTTAATTAATCTCTCTAAAAATATGCAAAATCTCTCAAAGAGAAGTAAGAAGAAACCAAGGAAAGGGTTCCTCCTTGTTCAAAGCTTTTATATATAATCTATTTCTCATCAAAGTCAATCATCATTGATGAATTTGTAGTTAGCAAGAAGAAGACAGTGAGCATCTGTCATTCCTTTGAAATTAAAAAAAAAAAAAATTTAACACTTTCGAGCTTTGACGTGATCCATTGTCAAGAAGACAATGATCCATTTCTATCCTGCATAATATTTGATCGAATCATTCATTATCTAGCAGCTTAAATTTATTCTCAAATTTCTAATAAGCTCTATTCCTTTCTCTCTCTCTCGTGTTGCGTTTTTTATTTCATGACGTTTGATTACTCTTTGCATGAACAGGCGACACTCCACGGCCAATAGATGAAGGCCACGTTGCCTTAGCCTTCGCCACAGTCCTGGAAATGGATTCTTTACTATTTGCGTAAAGAGGCGACACTCCACAGGCAATAGATGAAGGCCACGTTGCCCTAGCCTTCGCCACAGTCCTGGAAATGGATTCTTCCCATTGGGGGCCTCGTCTCACCCCGAAACTGTGGTCACCGAGTTGACTCGCCAACCGCATCACACCCCTCGTCCCCAAGCTTGACGCTTCACGTGTTCCGACGGGAAGGTGTGCCAACGACGGGCCACTGGTGGTCCTTGCCGTCTCCATCTCCGCCGTCAATTGCTGTAATTTCTTGGTGAGATGATGATGGTAATGGTGATGATGTAAGCAGGCAACGTATGACTTGAACTCCAAAAATTGATAGTGCCCGGTCTTATCTCAATCACTCCTAATTATATGTTCTATGTGAAGGTTGGGCTAATTATAAGTGGACAACAAAGGTCGACGGCAGTTTGGTTTGGGATGGCCGTCAATGGTACTAGCGAAGGTAGGTCAGTAGGTAGCGCGTGACTTCGTATTATGTACACGGACTCGGCGTATAATGTACGCTGCTGGGGACCACGACGCCTGTGGCGATGATTGCGCCGCTTCTGTCCCTCGTTGCCGACGCGCCTTGGAAACCCATACGGTACATGTGACGCCCTTCCGCTGTCGCTGTCTGATCCCGATTCAACGGCCGCTGATGACCGGCACAGGGTAGTAGCCGGCCCTTTTTCTTTTGTGTGGACCCCACCGGCGAGTAAACTTTTAGATGTAGAAACCAATTAATGTATGTGTCTTGTGATAATCTTAATTTTAACCTATGAACATAATCAAATTTCTAATGAGTCAAGCAAATTAAATATCAAAATCTTGTCTTTGGATTGCCGATTACTAGTTTACCTTCAGAGTGCTCATACATCAGTGGTACTCTTTGATGAACGTGCAACCATTGATGAGAGGTCTGGATCTTCGAAGCATTGCTCGGGTCCTGAACCCCGCACGAATCTTGGAGCGGGCTTTTGATCCTGCGCACGCCTCTCGGAGTTGGAGTGGACCCGAAGAAGGTCGGGGAATGTCGTGGCGTACCTCGGGCCGAACACGCGTCGGTCCCGGACGCACACCATCCCCACACGGGGCCCCGTCACGGCACTGGGTCTCCTGGGTGGGTCCCAAGCGGGTGGTTCCAGGACGGGCTCTTCGTCCGCGTGTCTTAAATCCTGCATAAATTGTTAGTACAACGTATACGTATACAAGCAATAAGACGCCGTTTTGTTGTACGAGCAATACTAGGATAAATATCCACAAATCGACAGACCGCTGTACCGGTTTGGATTCAAGACCACGGATCAAAAGGATCCGACCTTTCCTTACCAGCAATAATGGAGACGTTGATGCTCCTCTACTTTTTATGGGTAAGATGTTGATATCCTTCCACATGGGTAGGAAGAAAACACGGCTTATAAACCACAATAAATCATGTATTTAATGCAAATCTTGGCTTCTCCATTAATGAATGTTTCAATTGTTTTATTCTCAATATCATCATCATCATCGGTTGCAGTTTAAACAATGTTTAAATGACTTGATGTGATCAGATTTTTTTTGTTTTGGAAGGGGGGAATTTGAAGAGAACAGATCCGTGTCCGGGCATTTGGCATAAGGAAATGGCGTGAAGTCAACATTGCCATTTGTGTTTCATGCAGCATCTTATTTACTTTTCATTTAATTAGCATTGTTTATTAAGATATGCCTTTAGATAAGTAGTATTATCCTTTTGTACCGTGACTAAGAGAGAGAGAGAGAGAGAGAGAGAGTTCCACTTGCCTCGTAAACACCGACTCCTTCTGTAGCCCTCTGCAACAAAATGTTCCTCTTGCCTCGTAAACACAGACTCCTTCTGTAGCCCTCAGCAACAATGTGGCAAGTGAATGATTCTGCTTTATTGAAGTGATACTCACTGCTCTCCGCTTCTAGTGATTATACAGCTGTGGCGTCCTGCATCGCTCTCCCCCCTTCTGCTAGGTTTCTTGCAGTCTCCCATGTAGCTTCTGCCTACTGCCCAAGGAGTTGATGAAGACAGGCACAAACACAGATCAATGGACAGGAAGCGGTGGAGGAAGGAGAGCAGTTGGGTGTGCAGGTTTCCGAGGGAGACCGACGGCTTACACGTGTGGGTGACCACGGCGGCACGATTGGCTTGTGCTAAACCCGAGACTTGGAAGACATGTATTCTACTGTGTATTTTAAGTTTGTCATACTGTTCTCCACGTACGTGTTGTGTTCCTCTCTCTCTCTCTCCCTCTCTCTCGCACACTTCCTTTTTGTCATGGTGTGCAGGACGGTGGCAAGATAAAAAAGAGAGGGTCAGAAAAGGTTTATATATACTGCCTCTAATATCTTATCCGAGGCTTACTTTGAAGGCACGAGGGGCCAGGGGAAAGGATCTGGGGGAGGAAAAGAGAGGCGGGAGATGGAGGCGGTCAAGGTGGGAAATTCAAGGTTCAAGAGGATGTGCGTCTTCTGTGGGAGCAGCACAGGCAAGAGGCACTGTTACCAAGATGCTGCCGTGGAGCTCGGGAAGGAGCTGGTAAGTGGTGACCCTTTCCTTCTCTTCCTTCCTTCCTCCCTCTGCGTGCCGAGCGCATGCAGCTGCTGATGGAACTTGACTCGTGTTCGAGTTCAGGTGGCGAGGAAGGTCGATCTGGTGTATGGAGGCGGCAGCGTGGGGCTGATGGGTCTCGTCTCTGAAGCTGTTCATTCTGGTGGCGGCCATGTCATCGGGTCAGCACAGACTTGCAACTCTCTCGATCTCTCTCGCACCCAACATTGCTTCTCTGACGTGTCCTCTCATCTTACAGGATCATCCCGAGGACACTGATGTCCAAGGAGGTCGTCGTGCTTGCTTCAATCTCACTTTCGTCACCTTGCTAGCCTCCATGCCTGTATTAACTGTTTCTGGCGTTTGCATGTGGATCAGATTACAGGGGAGACGTTCGGGGAGGTGAAGCCGGTGGCCAGCATGCACCAGCGCAAGGCCGAAATGGCCCGCCACTCCGACGCCTTCATCGCCCTGCCCGGTCCGACCTTTCCCCATCCAAGTCCTTTCGCTTACCCACCACTGTCGGGTCTTATCTCACTCCATCTCCGTCGTCCTTTAGGTGGGTATGGAACCCTGGAGGAGCTGCTGGAGGTCATCACCTGGGCGCAGCTCGGCATCCACAACAAGCCTGTAAGCCCTCTCCATTGATCCAAACCCCCCCTCCCCACCATTATTACTTCCATGACAAAGCTCGGCGACTGTGCTGGTGAAGGTGGGATTGCTCAACGTGGATGGTTACTACAACTCCCTGCTCGCCTTCATCGACAAGGCCGTGGAGGATGGCTTCATCCAGCCATATCAGCGCCACATCTTCGTCTCCGCCCCCAACGCCAAGGACCTCGTCCAAAAGCTCGAGGTACTGTTGCAGTACATCTCTAGCTCTCGCTCTTTGTATTGTTCTCATGTGAACCTCCATTTAGGTGGGTCTGTATGTCTCATTCCCTACTCCTTTACGTCCTCGATCTTGACACCACCTGTCGAAGCAGGAATACGTACCCGTGGAGGACGCCGTAGCCGCCAAACTCAGCTGGGAGATGGAGCAGATGGGACTAAACTCCACCCTGCACGCCGAGATCGCTCGGTAGTGTTTTGGGCCCTTCGCTATGCCTGTATTCGTCGCCATATATTTTCTCTTACGGCTGTAATTGTATGTATGCAGTACTGCTTCTAACTCAGGAAAACATCAGCTTTATGATGAATCGTCTTCTCGATGTCTTCGCTGTGCTCTGTGTGGGTCAACGTAGGGATAGGGTTTACCTTCGTCGCTGTACAGCCATTGAGTAGCCATCCTCGAAAGAAAAAGCCGGCCTTCGTGTAGCTTTTGGCGCACTGTGGTGCGCCGTGTGGGACATGGAAGGCAACAAGTGTTACTCGATGGCTGGGGGTTGATGATTGTGAGATTAAAAGGGAGGCCCTTCCATTGTCTGCAGCAACAGGATAAGCTCATCAGGGTGGACGTCTCGTCCCTGTTCTCCACAGCACAAGGGGAGTGAGAGGGGGCGCCCACTGCCTGTACCAGTTCTACGTGCGGTAGTAGTCCATCCAGTTGGGCAAGATTCCTTGGTGTGAGGCTCGGCAACAGTGGCCGATCCAACAAAGCCTGGGCCACTCACTCACCATGAGCAATTAATTCCAGGATCCTTACTGTGTGTGTGGTTCTTTGAACAGTCTCTCGCTTTGAGTTCTACGTCGGGTTAATGATTGCCGGAGGATGTGACTAGAGTTACGCAAATGATGATGGCCAAAAGGGCAATGGCAATGCGAAGGTATTGGGTTTGTTTATGATATTTTGTAGAGGTTTCCTATGGTCGGTCGTTTGAGGCCAAAACCAAATGTTAAGAGAGAAATAAAGTGAAATAGACAAAATTAAAGATAACCAGGGTTCGTGGCTCACTGCTGCTCCATGACATATACTAACCAAGAAATCAGAATAATCGTGGAGTATATGGTATCAGTATTAGCAACATCAAAAATTTATTATGACGCAGAATCATTCTTATTCATCTTTTATTTAAATAAAACTAACAGGTCATAAGTTGCCACATTATAATATACTAAATCATTTTGATCTAATTTTTTAGTTTATTTAAGAAAAAATTAAATTAAATTATGATTGTGATTGAAAATTTCAAATCCTCGTGAAAGATTTTACGAAAGTTGATCTCTACAAAAATAAAAGCATATGAATCAAGAATATTATCTTCGAAGATCAAATCATATATATGATTTGATGTAATTATAAGTAGTTTACTTTTATATATATTTTTTCTTTCTATACTTAGGGTGTAAAAATAAGCTATATAACATTGCAATATATCGATGAGAGATGAATTAATGAATCATTTTTTTTCATCTCCTGAACTATATTTCTTTTCATCTTGAGAGTTGGTTCTTTTTCTATGTATTTTTTCTTTTCTTTTATCTTTCTATTTCATTATCATAAAAAAAATTAATACTTCTCGCCCAACGTCATGCTTCATTGTTATCGTGAATATAATAATCAAGCAGCCAATTAGGCTGCAACAAGGTTGGATCAGAAAAATCAAGCTCACAATGGACGGATTCCTTCCCTTATGATCTTTTAGCTCTTTTGTATGACGACCTTAATCAAGGTCTTCTGTAGCAAAGTTTATCAATCAAGTAAGGGATATTTGATGTTATCATACAACTTAGAAACTCAACCATCTGTGGAATTCTAAGAAGGATATGTATGAGAACGAGAAAGACTTGTAAAAGAAATCATACTAATATTCAAATCGTTTTTAGGAAGACTCTCCAAGCATTAATGTTTTTCAAAGCATTATTAAAAAAAACTAATATTAAAATAAATAAAAAAACTAATTTATTTTAAGTGATATATCTAGACTCATAAAAGGCATTCCGAAAAAGAAGAATTTTTCTTCTTGTCATTTTCAAGTAGAACAACCATCATTATTTTTGATCGAATCTGAATCAAATCGAACTTATCTACTCACTCCAAGATAACAATAGACGGCAACACTGATGATGTATAATTTACCTCATAAATAAATATATAAAAGTTCTGGAAACCAATACCGACACGTCCACTCTAATCAGTGACTGGTTGCACAGCAGGAAGAGTCCTTCCTGCGTAGCTTTTGGGCATCATTTGTGGCCATCTCCGCTCTGCCTTTTTGTTTCCTGGTGAAGGTGAGCCGCTGCCTCGAGCTGCACCTCCTCCTGAGAGGGGTTGATACAGGGTGGATGGATGTCGACGGCACACAAACAAAGGCTCGAACACTGTAGCTCTTCTTTTCCAAAAGTGGCGAGGCAGTGAGCAGCTTCGAGGCCGGAGAAGTTTCGGCAGCGGGTGGCTCAGACCTGCGTGGTGTCATCTGGGTCTCGCATGCATGTCCGGTGTTGCTTATGTCATCTGCTATTGTTCTACGTGTGGGGGATTTGGTGTTGTATGTATAAAATTTATAATATATTATTATTATAAAAATTTATTATAAAAAATTCAGACCAGATTAAAAATACAATGTGTATCTTATTTGATACGTAAATGTATTATCATTGAATTCAAAACTCACGTATGTCGATCTATAAAATGACTAAACTCGGATTAAGGATAAATGAGAAACGAGAGAATATTTATAATCTCTTAATGACTTCACGTAATCATCACGTTGTTCTTAAGAGATTTTATCTATTTATAGATAAAAATAGAGGGTTTATGATAAGTAATTAGGAGAGTCTCTCTCGTTAGACTTATCTGTTAAAGAATTTTATTATATTTGAACTTTCTTTTTATTGGTCGATAATGGTAATCAGAATCCAATCATATTTATAATATATTTTGTATCTAATTAGATAGGCCATATAATATGATAAGATTAAAAAAAATTTAAAATAAAATAAAATAAAATTTTATTATTATTTATTTAATTAGATTTTGAAACTTAAAAAAAATATTTTACCTGTGCACACAAATTTTATAAAATAGGTCAATAAATCTAATAAATATAATACCACATTAAGTCTAACAACTAATGTGAGTTACAGTGGTTGTATATAATCATTGTCATATTTTCTTTTATGTACCATAATACTATTAACCCTTTCTTGTGCAGTCTAAAATGCCCCTATATATTTTTTTTGCTAACACAATCTTATTAGTATATTAAACCATAATATATACATATATAAATGTAAACAAGATAACAATAATAAATAATTTTAATTACATAAAAAAAAATATCAATTATAATATTTACTCAAACATATATCATTATATCTCTTATGGGTTGCTCACAAACACAATTATGAGAATATACTAGCTTCTCTTTTTTGATAGTGCTCTCTGTCTCCCTCAACATATTGAGGAGCTCAAGGAGAGTCATCTCAAGCTTGTTTATATTAAAATTCATTATGAAATGTGAAAAGAAATCTGGTAGGGACTGAAGCATAAGATGCACACATAAGTTATCTCTAGGACCATTCATAGACCTATAAGTTTCTCTATCCACTCAATCATTTTTAGGACATAATTCTAAACTAGTATCCCCTCAGTCATTCTAGCGCGAAAGAGGCTCTTGGATTTCTTATATCGTTGAGTCTTTCCCTGTTCCTCAAATAGTTTATGGACACGTAGGAGAATGGATATAACATCCATCTTTTCATGCTATCTCTACAACTCAGGAGTCATGGAGCCTAACATGTAACACTGAGCAAGAGTGGAGTCATCTATGTACTTCATGTAGTGAGCGATCTCATCCTCGCTTGCCCCTTCTTGGGGCATAGGCATCACTGTATTAAGGACGCATGTGATTTTCTCCACCATAAGAATAATTCTCAAGTTGCAGAGCCAATCTGTATAATTCAGACCGGTGAGGCGGTTGACATCAAGTATGCCAAGTAAAAGATTTGAAAGTGATATTTTTTAAAAATAAAGGTGCATCAGAAATAAATAATATGTAGATTTTATAAAAAAATAAACAATCAAGATATGAACTTCTATCTTAATATGCTCCAACTATTTTACTAGCGACGATAAGACTTTAGGGTCTTATCATTTGGTATCAAAGCGACAATAAGACTTTAGGGTCTTATCAATTGGTATCAGAGCAACGATCCTTGGCGCAGCTAGCCTCCCAACCACAACCCTAGCCGTGCCCCCCCGCTTGGGTCGCAACCGCAACCGTCGGTTGTCGCAGCCCCTCGTTGCAACGGTTGCAGAAACAGAGCTTCCTCTGTTGCTGCAACCCCGTCGATCCCCTCGAAGCGATCATTATCATTCCCTTTTCTCCCCTTTTTTCCACTATAAGACCTTAGGGTCTTATCATCGCTCTGATACCAATTGATAAGACCCTACGATCGTATCGTGGAAGAAATGGGAGAAAAGGGAATGATAATGATCCATTCGAGGGGATTGACGGGGTTGCAGCAACAGAGGAAGCTTTGTTTCTGCAACTGTTACAACGAGGGGCTGTAGTGGCTGGCAACGATGGTGGGTCGGCTGCGATTGATGAGGGGTTGTGGTAACATAGGAAGCTCTGTTTCTCCAACCACTGCAAGGAGGGGCTGTGGCAACTGACGGTTGTGGTTGTGACCTAAGGGGCGGCATAATGGCGGACTAGGGCAGTGTCGCCGATGGTATAAGCGGCGATGGGGTGATCCGTTGGCTGGGAAATGGCGCCGGTAGTCCTCGCTCGAGCGAGATGGGGAAGCGAGGAGGAGAGGTCGCTGGCTGGGTGGGGGCAGCGGCAGTGGCTGCTAGCTGGGCAACAATGGCGGTAGTGGTGGTCCCTCAGCCGGGAAGCAGCGATGGCAGGTGGGCTAGCCAGAAGCAGGGGTCCGACAAGGGAAGCGGGGGTGGTTGCGGCTTCTTCTTCTTCTTCTTCTTCTTTTTTTTCCTGAAGATAAAGATAACTGCAGCAAGGGGGCAGCGGCGGTGGTGGAGACTACTGGCTGGGTAGTAGCGATAGCGGTAGAGAAGGGGCAGATGGTCGCTGACCAAGACGCAGAGGTTCCTTCTCGGTTGAGAAATATCGACATTCGTGGCTGCCGGCTTCACCCTTCCTCACACAAATTTCTTTTTTTTTTTTGATAGCTATGGCAACACTGCAGCAAGAATGCTAAGGATCGGCCCTCCTTGATCATTTCGAGAGGATCGACCTCCTAGGGTTTGACCATAGAGTGGAATAACATTTCATTGATTGATTAACTCATTCCCTTTTCTTCCATTTCTTTCATTTCTTTTACGATAAGACTTTTGGGTCTTATCATACTAGTTGTAATAATTTTAAGTTATTTCAAATGAAAGTTAAAAGTGCTTTTCTTATTGGCTTTATTTTTGAAGAAATTTATGTTGGTCATAGATGCCCTGCAAGCCAATCACGTTAGTGATGGCATATGTGACATGACACACACTATTTTTGCTTATTATATATTAACATTTTATCACTTTATATTGTTTGTTGCATGAATATATTGTGACATATATGGATCTGTGCAATGAGAATCGGATCATGATAAGATCATGATAATGAGACCCATTCGTCTTTAAACACAGATCTTAAATAATCATGATTATAAGTTATTCGAGAGGGACATCGAGATAACCAAACAGACTGGTGTACTGTATACCCGTACATATAATGGAGGCGGCTAGTCTCAGAGCTACTCGTGTGGGGACACTAGTGTATGGAAATCTTGGGGCGACATCACATGCACTGCGAAAGAACATAAAACAAAAATCCTAAATTTTCTAAATATATGTTTGTCGTCGTATGAAGATTGGTACACAAAACCCACGACACAGAAAACCATATGTTAGATAGTTGTGTCACCTAGGAAGATCGTATATCCTTAAATCTCTATAAATCTGTGTTAGGACCATTTTTCTAAGCTTTTGAATAATGTTTATCGAGTCTGTTTAGTTCAGTTGTTTATTGAGTCGGTTTGATTCAGTTAGAGTCAAGTATAGGTTTATTTAATATTTATTTATTATTAGAGTTCAAGTCCTAATGGACTCTGGGCGGAACTCCATAAATAGTGATGTAACCCTTTCTTTAAGGAATCAATCAATCAATTAATCAATCAAATATTATTCCACTCTGTGGACAAACCCTAAGAGGTCGATCCCCTCGAAGTGATCAAGGAGGGTCGATCCTCTCAAAGTGATCAAGGAGGCTGATCCCCTCAAAGCGATCATTATCATTCCCTTTTCTCCCGTTGCTTCCACAATAAGACCGTTGGGTCTTATCAATTGGTATCAGAGCGACGATAAGACTTTAGGGTCTCAATTGGTATCAAAGCAGCGATCCTCGGCGTTCTCGTTGCAGTTCATACAAAAAAAAAAGAAGAAAGAGAGAAAGAAGAGAAAGAAGAGAGAGAAGAAGAAGCCGCAGCCATGCACCCCTGCTTCCCTTGCTTGCGGCCAGCCCACCGCCGGTCGTCGCTGCTCTCCGGCCAGCTACCGACCCTGCCCCGCTTTCGTCCCGAGTCCACCGTGGCTGTCGCCTCCCACTCGAGTCACCATCGCTGCTAGGAGATGACGCTGCCAACGTCTCATCCTACCACAGCCTCGCTCCCCTTCTCAACCGTCACTGCAAGGCAACTTCTTCCCCACTACCGCTGCTGCTTCCCGACCGCTCCATCACCGCCGCCTGCCTCCCCGCCGTAACCCTAACCAAGCCCCCCCTGGTCACAACCGCAATTGCCGATTACCGCAGCCCCTCGTTGCAGTGGTTGCAGAAACAGAGCTTCCTCTGTTGCTGCAGCCCCTCGTCGATCATAGCCATACCTCGAGCGCCGTCACCTTCCAACCGACCCACCACCGCTGCTAGCCACCGTGCGATGACCGCCGCTCGCCTCCCAGCTGCTGCTCCCCCTGGCTCGAGCGAGAACGACCACCGCCACTCCCCCTTGCTCTGCTCCCTTGGTGATTGAAACAAGGCAATCCTCTTGCTGTTGCGAAGCAGTCGCCGGTCCTCTTGTTGCTGCGAACGCCGGTTGCCACCACCGTCGTCGCTGCTGCCCAGTAAACGATGACACCGCTCACCGCCCAGCCTGCCATCGTCGATTCCTATTTTCCACTACAGCCTTAACCTCGGCAATGCCACCGCAGCTGCCCTCCAACAGCACATGCAACAAGCTCTTGTGCGGCCGCTTCAACCTCGGTGACACATGCACCGACTCCTCTTCTCAACCTCGGCCGCTTTAACGACATCATCGTGTCCTTAACCGCACGCGATCCCTCAGCGTCACCAACGCCTCCTTCCGTAGTGCAGTAGAGACAGAGCAATGCTGCCTTCCATCCGCATCGTCGTAACCACCATAGCGACAGGCACTTGGCGACGTTGCCCCCAGCCGCACCACCATCGTTGCCTCCTAACCCTCAGCAGTAGCGATCCCTCCACGCAGTGACCACAGTAAGCATCGTTGCCTCTCATGCAGTGAACGCAGCTACATCCCCGCATCCTCGCAGCAACCCTTCATTCCAATTGTGCTACCACCGATTACATCACAACAACAGCACCGAGTTGGGCAATGTTTATGCCCTAGTCTTGACACTAGATATAGGAGTTGAGATTACATATTTGCAGTCTTATGAAATAGCCACCGATAACTTAGTGAAAGCACAAATGAATGCATTGGAAATTAGAATTGAGAACTGGTTGCAAGAAATACTTAATGATTTCAAAAAGGGCTTACTGGGGAGCCTTAGTAAATTTCAACAAGGTGGGAGCTCAAGTTCTACATTGCATAAATATGAAAATACTGGAAAAGAGCCCCAAGATTGTGACACAATATACTCATACATTAAGGTGGATGGACAGCTCGCCAAAATTTTTTAGACTTCTATAGTGTTGGAATATCAGAGTAGGTTTAAAAGATTGTCAAGTCAAGCTAGAGATTGGTCGGAACGACAACTTCTGGATACATTTATTGAAGGGCTTATTTCAAAGATCCAGTGTGAAGTTAAGGCTCGTCAACCCCGTACTATAATAGCTGCGATCTTATTCGCACATCTACATGAGAAAAAAATCAACAGGAAAAATCATGGAAATAGAAGTGACAACAACCAGATGATCAGGAAGCCACCCACCCCATCTATTCTCAACCAAAGCCTTGACACCCGAGGACTAACCCAAGAAGAACTCAAGAAAAATTCAGCAAAGGGTTTGTACTATGATGAAAAGTAGAGTATGGAGTACCGATGTAAACAAGGGCAACTTCTGATGATTGAGCCAATTGGAGAGGAACCATAAGCAAAAGAGTTGGACTCTGATCATGAAGGTGTGAAAACTGATGAAGATATTGAAGCCATCCCATATACAGTGCATGCATTGGCTGGCTACACTAACTCACAAACTATGAAAATTGGAGGAACTTTGAAACATCAGTCTATCACTATTTTGATTGATATAGGTAGTACTAATAATTTTATAGACAGGAAAGTTACAGCCCAACTAGCCCACCACATTGAAGGATGTGACATATTCGAAGTAAAAATCAT
Source organism: Musa acuminata AAA Group (assembly GCF_036884655.1). Taxonomy (NCBI): domain Eukaryota; kingdom Viridiplantae; phylum Streptophyta; class Magnoliopsida; order Zingiberales; family Musaceae; genus Musa; species Musa acuminata. The sequence goes on along the minus strand of NC_088333.1, from coordinate 34,216,632 downwards.
TGATGGACGGATTTTAACTTGTGATTGCAAAGGCCAGGAGTTTCTTGCATTGATTACTGCTCTGAAAGACCGACCTATTGCTTACACTATAAAAAAGTGGAGACCATACTTACTTGATCAACGGGTTGTGATGCGTTGCAGATAGCCTATGACTGAAGTGTTGAAAGAGAAGCTCCCCGAGATTGATGCTGCTTAGCCTTGAGGACAAGGTTGATTTGAAGAGGGAGGAATTGTTAGGACACTTTTTCTAAGCTTTTGAATAATATTTATCGAGTCTATTTAGTTCAGTTGTTTCTTGAGTCGGTTTAGTTTAATTAGAGTCAAGTAGAGATTTATTTAATATTTATTTATTATATAGAGTTCAAGTCCTGATGGACTCTGGGTGGAACTCTATAAATAGTGATGTAACCCTTTCTTTAAGAAATCAATCAATCAATTAATCAATGAAATGTTATTCTACTCTGTGGACAAACCCTAGGAGGTCGATCCCCTCGAAGTGATCAAGGAGGGTCGATCCCCTCGAAGCGATCAAGGAGGCCGATCCTCTCGAAGCAATCATTATCATTCCCTTTTCTCCCCTTGCTTCCATGATCAGACCGTTGGGTCTTATCAATTGGTATCAGAGCGACGATAAGAGGATGAAGAATGTTAAGCGTCCTCCTCTCTAGCGGTAATCCACATAGCAGGGCTACGACAACGCTTCTCAAATCTCTATGCTTACTATTTGAGGAAGAGAAGGGGAGAGGAGAATAGAAGGTGACAATCAAGAAGCCCTAGCCTAGGGCCTTTAATTTCCGCCTATTTATTGAGGCCCTCAGTTAACCCTAATAGATCCTACCCTATTGGGTACTAGATCTCCATCCAATTACTCAAGCATCTTAGATTAGTGTGTCTCTATCCAATAATCTCTTATTAGCTCTTATTGGATCTCATCCATGAGATCCAATAATTCAGGGGCTTATTGGATATTCAATGAGATTGGGGCTCCAATGGATATCTTATATCCGAACCTCTACTCGTCGTAACACCTACTATATGTGTGTGACCCTCTAGGCGCAATATCGAGCTGGCCATGAGTCATACCTGTCAGAACTTCTTCTGGCTCAGTGAATTATTATCTCAATAATAATTCACTCGATTCATCAACTACAGATGTACTAGGCCACTACACCACAGTCCCCAAACGATATTGGGGAATCCAATCCTTTGGACCTATCTATCCTCAGTTACTATATAACTATAGTCTCTCATCCATCTAATATCCTAGAGACCATATAGCTGGCATGGTATTGTTAGGCCCATACGGTTCCTCCTGGAGTCTTGCTCTAATCGAATTCTTCCGGAGAACTCTTTCTCTCTCAATCCGAATGACCTTGGCTAAGGATTTGTTTGAGTAAGAATACATAGGATATTCTGTTGAATCTCGTATTTTGATGATGAAACCAATTGATAATTATGTTTATGTTTAACTGCATTTTGAGTGATGCAGGTCTACTCGATCAGGATTAGACAATTAAGGCAGGAGGAATTGACATTGCGCCGGAGGAGATCACGTTAGGATATTGGATGGCAGAAGGCTTCGGACGTCGGGCATTAGGCCAAGAGCGGAATTGCGCCAAGGATATCTATGTTGCGGAGGTCAACCGCTGATTGGGCAACAAGCCGCAAGAGAGGACGATGCGCCAAAGAATCGGATGAAGCGCCAACCAATGACGTGCCGGGCAACAGAATGTCAATTCGCTTTATAATAATTGTCTAGATCGGAGTAGAGTTTTTGCTTGTGTGTGCAGGATTAACTATGATAACGACGAAGACATAAAGCAAAACAAAGTATCGGAGTCAAGCACGAAGGATTCATTGCGAGTTTGAGAGTTCGACGGAAGTCCGAAGGTTCGTCGGGAATGCTGCTGGAACTAGCCGAGAATGAGTAGGGAGCTTGCCGAAGGGTTTTTCGGAAGCTCGCCGGAAGGTTCGTTGGAAGTTCGCGGAGCTCACCGAGAAAGATCGGAGCTTACCGAAGAAGCTCGTTGGAACTCGCCAAGATCAAATCGTGAAGTCTAGGAGCTTGCCGGGAGTCCGCAGAATGGTTTCCGAGAGTTTATCGGAAGACCGCCGGAAGTTCACCAGAAGCTCGCCGGAAGAAGTCTTGACTTGCGGACTTTGTAATAGCTTAAGAAATATCTTCAAATTTGTAGTTAGGATGTTAATTATGGTTAGGATTAGGTGTTAATCTTATAACCCGGTTAGGGGCCAATTGGGCCCGAATTCGGACTGGTTTGGGCCAAGTTTGGAGCCCAACCAGTGATCTGAAATAGTGCCAAGAGGTGCAACCGCCTAGGCCAGGAGGGAGCACCGCTTGGGCTAAGTCTCCCAGCGAGATTGGGCGGTGCAACCGCCCCAGCCAGGAGGTGGCACCGCCTGGGCTCAGTCTCCAAGCGAGACTGGGCGTTGCAACCTCTCTTGACAAGAGGTGGCACCGCCTGAGCTCAGTCTTCGAGCTCTACCAGGCGGTGCAACCGCTCTAGTCAGGAGGTGCAACCGCCTGAGCTTGGTCTTCGAGCTCTGGCAGAGAGGTGCAACCGTCCCTGACAGAGGTGGCACCGCCCAGAGGCTCAGTCTTCGAGCTCTGCCAGGCGGTGCAACCGCCCCAGTCAGGAGGTGCAACCGCCTGATCCCGAAATTCCGGGAATTGATAGTTTTGAGCTCCAAATTTGAACTGGGTTGGGGCCTATAAATACCCCACCCATTCAGCACTGAAAGAGTAAGAACTTACCCGAAATCTTGATCTTTTTCAGTGATTTTTAGAGCTCAAAATTGTTGTAAGGGCCAAAAGTTCTCCTCCCTCTTTTCTTCCAAGTTCTGAGTTGTAAAGAGAGGAGAGAAATTTCTATAAGGGTTGTCTCCTAAGCCCGTCAAAAGGAGTGAAACTGTAAAAGGGTGGTTGGCCTTCGCCTATTGAAGGAAGGCCTCTAGTTGACGTCGGTGACCTCGTCGGTGGAGGAAGCCAAAAGTGGAGTAGGTTAAGATTGACCGAACCACTCTAAATCTCGGTTTGCATTTACTTTGAGCATTTTATCTTTACTGCAAACCTCCTTAATAGCTTACTGCCCTCTGCGCTCTTAACGAACGAGTTTCTAAGTTCAGAGCTTTCCGAATATGCGTTTAGACATAAATCAGCTTTTTCGTACGAGCATCATATTTCAGTTTACGTTTACGTTTAGACTTCAATCATAACTGCAAACTACCTTCTGTGCATTTATAAAACATATCTCAAAGTTTAGTATCTTCAGAATCGGCATTTAGACGGAAACTGGTTTTATCGTACGAACATCGCATTTCAGTTTGCGCTTGCATTCTGATTTCCATCATAAACTGCAAACTGCCTTCATAGATCTACTTTAACGTCATCTCGCTTAATCTTAAGTTAAAGTAATCTTAGAATCGACTTTTATATCGAAATTGTTTTTATCGAACGAACGCAACTTTCGAAGTTTTAATCGTCGAATGATTTCCGCTGCACTAATTCACCCCCCCCTCTTAGTGCTCTTGATCCTAACAATTGGTATCAGAGCCCGGTATTTCTCATTTCGGACTTACACCCGAGAGAAATGACTCTTCATGGCTTTCAAGAGGGCTTTTCGATTTTTCGTCCACCGTTGTTTAACGGATTGGACTTCACCTATTGGAAGACCCGAATGTGGATCTTTCTTATTTCTATGGATGTTGAACTTTGGAATCTTGTCGAAAACGGTTTTTCGAAGTCTTCTCTTCCAATGATCGAATGGTCGGATTTAGAGAAGAAGCATTTTTCTTTAAACGCAAAGGCTATGAATGCCTTATTTTGCGCTTTGGACAAAAATGAGTTCAATCGGGTTTCTTTGTGCGAAACAGCTTTCGATATTTGGCGCACTCTTGAAATCACGCACGAGGGAACTAGTAGAGTCAAAGACTCGAAAGTTAATATTTTACTGCATGATTTCAAGCTCTTTCAAATGAAGCCAAGCGAAACTATTGGTGACATATACACCCGTTTTACGGATGTCGTCAATGGTTTAAGAGCTCTTGGCAAATGTTTTTTGAATTCTGAACTTGTGAACAAGATTTTGAATTCTCTTTCTAAGAAGTGGGATTCAAAAGTAATGGCTTTACAAGAAACAAAAGATTTAAATATTTTTCCACTTGAAGAACTAATTGGTTCATTGATCACATATGAAATGACGTGTAATGCACGTGGAGAACTTGAGAACCACCTTCCAAAGAACAGGAAGGATTTGGGACATAGAACATTTGAAGACCACTCGAGCATAAGCTCAAGTGATGGTGAACTTCAACTACAAATGAAACAAAAATTAAAAAGTAAAAAGAACGGAACTATTTGCTTTGAACGCAAGAAGAAGAACAAAAATTGGGATGAATCGAGCTCACCGAAGATGAGGAGAAAATCAACAAAGGCAAGGTGGCAAACTACGCCTTTATGCCTTTCGACGCTGAGGTAATCAAAATGCCTTTAATTTACTTTGAAATTACATGATGCTTTTCATAAAGCATTTTTCTTTTTTAATTTTCTTAAAAATTACATGTTTAATAATTTTATAATGAAAATACAAACAATTAGGAATCATGCTTATCATTCTAGTAATTTTAAAAATAATCATGAAAATTGCATGTTTATGATAAACAAAATAATTTTGATTAAAAATACCTTATGAAATCATGCTATATGTGGTTGAGAAGTAATAATGTGTATCATGTTGATTTCCATTGTTATTTCTCGATTTTGAGTATATAAAATCATGTTTAATTTGAAGTTATGATTAATGAGTATATATTTTTGAAATTATGTATGATAATTCTTGATATTTATGGATTATCGATTTTCATGATAATAACAGTGGCTTTAAAAAAAATTGATGCATGTTTTCATAAATGAAAAGGCATGCTAACATGAAATCGACCACTTAAAATGAAACACTTAAAAAGGGGGAAAATATATTATCAATGAAATCATGAATCTATTTATGTTATAAATTTTGTGAGCCATAAAAATGATTTTGATGATTTAAATTTGAAATGAGTTTTATCAAAATCATGATCTTGATTTATCAAATTGAATGAATTGAAAATGAATGATGATTTTTCTCTTGAATGATTGTGACTTGTATTCCTTGTATTCATGATATGATTTTTATGCAATTCTTTGTATTCATGAAATATTTATCTCATCACCCAATTATTTCTTTTCAATATTCCTCAAGTGATGATATGAATGCATGAGATATTCATGAATTTATTTTGATGTATGCAAATGAGAAGTTTCGATCATGCATGGTAGGATGCAATGTGACAAATTAATACCATGATGATTTGAAATATTTATGATTTGGAATGATGCATATGCTTTTTATTATGATAATGTATGATGTGTATCATGAATGCTTAAAAAAAAAATTAAATAAATAAATGTTTATATCATGTTAGATGGTTTTACATATTATGCATGATAAGCTATAGTGATGAGTGAAACAATGATTGAAATAATATGAATGATGATTTGGAATCATGCATATAATAATGAGTTTATATGTTTTGAAAATGGGAATGTTTTAATTTGAAAATATAATGATGCACAATTGAGATTGATACTAACCTTTGTCATGATTTAAAAATTGATGTAAAGGGTTTTTCCCTTCTTTTTGACAATGACAAAAGGGGAGATAGCTAGCTTGCACAATTCAAGAAGAAAGCAAAAATTATATTTCTCAAAAGAGAATAAATTGCTATCTTGAACATCACCAAGAAGTGCTATCTTGCAAATCTCAAGACACAAATGCAATCATGCAAATTTGTAATTTTGCACATCATTAAAATTTATGATGCTTTGGTGATTATGCATGTTCTAAAATGTTATAAAATTCACTAGCTTGCATGATGTAGAACTTAGCTATATTGAACATCACCAAGGAATGCTATCTTGCCTATCTCAAGAAGCAAAAAGTTAACTTGTACATCTAGCAAAACTTATATTTCAAGAAGCAAGAGTTGCTTTCTTGAACATCTCAAAATTGCTAGCTTGCGGGCCTTAAAATGTAGAAATTTTTTACTAGCTTGTATATGGTAAACTTGCTATCATACTACCATGATGATGAGCATGCCTTATCTTCATGATTATATTTGAAAAACTATGGCAAAAATATATCCGAATGATTAAACGTGTTAAAATTATTTTTCGGACTTTTTTGATTGAATGATCAAATCACTTGATTGCCATAATGATTTTACACAATTACTTGCCATGATTACATGTTGGAAATTATGTGCTTGAATACAAAAATTTCCATGATAATAAGCATGTTTTACCTTCATGATTGTAATTGAATATCTCTAGTAAAACCCTGTCCGAATGTATGAAAGTGTCAAATTTTATTTTCGGATTTTCTTGATCCTAACAATTGGATTTTCTTGATACATTATCCTCTTTCGAACTTAACAAGCATATGTTATATCAAGTTTAATTCACATCATTGATTTTTGACATATGGAATCATCTAGCAAATGCACTTATCATGTGAAAAATATTTTTCGAGAAACATATTTGATGATTCCCTCTTATAAAAGGAAGATATTTTTACATACAAGGATTTGACTCACTTACATATCTTAATCCTTGCAAAAATGAAGTGTGCTTTAATATCTTATCGATTTGAACTTCACATATGACTTTCCTCCTTCATGTAAAAAGATAACAAATAAAAAGGAAGAAGCAATAAAAGCTATCTCCATGTCATGTTTTCCTCGAGATGTTTGCATAATTGGTATCCTATCACTCACTGTTGGAAAATGACATGAACCAACTTATGGCATCACACTTATATTTAAAATTTGCTTATATCGTTCTCCTTGTTGTTGATGACAAAGGGGGAGAAATATATAAATTGATACTATGAGTGCTACATTTGAAGAATATGAATAGATGTTATGAATGCCATATTATGATGAGATATCAAAAGCAGCATTCATATAAATAGGTGCTATGAATGTCATATCATGTTAAGATATTAAGAACTTGAATCGTAATTTTACATGTTGATATCTTACCATTTGATGATAGCAAACTTGCATGATGATAACAATAGATATTATGTTTTTCATGCAATTAGCTAAACCAATATCATAAACACTTGATTGTGGTACTTCTCTTTTTTGTTAATGACAAAGGGGGAGAAGTATGTTGATGACATGACATGTTATGCATAAGTTCATAATGACATGTTGCAAGTATTCATGATGAATATTGCAATGACTTGAATTCAGTTTGAATTTAAGATTCTATCAATATTGCATATTGATAGAGGGAGTTTGTTTAAACTCTGGGAGTTAAGGTTAACTCCGATTATGATGACATGTTGCTTAGATTTTTGAATCTAAGAGTTTCTATCAATATGGCATATTGATAGGGGGAGTTTGGTTAAACTCCGGGGAGTTATGGTTAACTCCGTTAGTCATCAATTAGTTGTCATCATAAAAAAGGGGGAGATTGTTGAATCTCGTATTTTGATGATGAAACCAATTGATAATTATGTTTATGTTTAACTGCATTTTGAGTGATGTAGGTCTACTCGATCAGGATTAGACAATTAAGGCAGGAGGAATTGACGTTGCGCCGGAGGAGATCACGTTAGGATATTGGATGGCAGAAGGCTTCGGACGTCGGGCATCGGGCCAAGAGTGGAATTGCGCCAAGGATATCGGCGTTGCGGAGGTCAACCGCTGATTGGGCAACAAGCCGCAAGAGAGGACGATGCGCCGAAGAATCGGACGAAGCGCCAACCAATGACGTGCCGGGCAACAGAATGTCAATTCACTTTATAATAATTATCTAGATCGGAGTAGAGTTTTTGCTTGTGTGTGCAGGATTAACTACGATAACGACGAAGACATAAAGCAAAACAAAGTATCGGAGTCAAGCACGAATGATTCATTGCGAGTTCGAGAGTTCGACGGAAGTCCGAAGGTTCGTCGGGAATGCTGCCGGAACTAGCCGAGAATGAGTAGGGAGCTTGCAGAAGGGTTTTTCGGAAGCTCGCCGGAAGGTTCGTTGGAAGTTCGCGGAGCTCACCGAGAAAGATCGGAGCTTACCGAAGAAGCTCGTTGGAACTCGCCAAGATCAAATCGTGAAGTCTAGGAGCTTGCCGGGAGTCCGCAGAATGGTTTCCGAGAGTTTATCGGAAGACCGCCGGAAGTTCACTAGAAGCTCGCCGGAAGAAGTCTTAACTTGCGGACTTTGTAATAGCTTAAGAAATGTCTTTAAATTCATAGTTAGCATGTTAATTAGGGTTAAGATTAGGTGTTAATCTTATAACCCGGTTAGGGGCTAATTGGGCCCGAATTCAGACTGATTTGGGCCAAGTTTGGAGCCCAACTAGTGATCTGAAATAATGCCAAGAGGTGCAACCGCCTAGGCCAGGAGGTAGCACCGCCTGGGCTAAGTCTCCCAGCGAGACTGGGTGGTGCAACCGCCCCAGCCAGGAGGCGGCATCGCCTGGGCTCAGTCTCCAAGCGAGACTGGGCGGTGCAACCTCTCTTGACAGGAGGTGGCACCGCTTGAGCTCAGTCTTCGAGCTCTGCCAGGCGGTGCAACCGCTCTAGTCAGGAGGTGCAACTGCCTGAGCTCGGTCTTCGAGCTCTGGCAGAGAGGTGCAATTGCCCCTAACAGAGGTGGCACCGTCCAGAGGCTCAGTCTTCGAGCTCTGCCAAGCGGTGCAACCGCCCCAGGTAGGAGGTGCAACCGCCTGATCCCGGAATTCCGGGAATTGACAGTTTTGAGCTCCAAATTTGAACTGGGTTGGGGCTTATAAATACCCCACCCATGCAGCACTGAAAGAGTAAGAACTTACCTGAAATCTTGATCTTTTTCAGTGATTTTTAGAGCTCAAAATTGTTGTAAAGGCCAAAAGTTCTCCTCCCTCTTTTCTTCCAAGTTCTGAGTTATAAAGAGAGGAGAGAAATTTCTATAAGGGTTGTCTCCTAAGCCCGTCAAAAGGAGTGAAACTGTAAAAGGGTGGTTGGCCTTCGCCTATTGAAGGAAGGCCTCTAGTTGACGTCGGTGACCTCGTCGGTGGAGGAAGCCAAAAGTGGAGTAGGTTAAGATTGACCGAACCACTCTAAATCTCAGTTTGCATTTACTTTGAGCATTTTATCTTTACTGCAAACCTCCTTAATAGCTTACTGCCCTCTGCGCTCTTAACGAACGAGTTTCTAAGTTCAGAGCTTTCCGAATCTGTGTTTAGACGTAAATCAGCTTTTTCGTACGAGCATCATATTCCAGTTTACGTTTACGTTTAGACTTCAATCATAACTGCAAACTGCCTTCTGCGCATTTATAAAACATATCTCAAAGTTCAGTATCTTTAGAATCGGCATTTAGACGTAAACTGGTTTTAGAATCGGCATTTAGACGTAAACTGGTTTTATCGTACGAACATCGCATTTCAGTTTGCGCTTGCATTCTGATTTCCATCATAAACTGCAAACTGCCTTCATAGATCTACTTTAACGTCATCTCGCTTAATCTTAAGTTAAAGTAATCTTAGAATCGGCTTTTATATCAAAATCATTTTTATCGAACGAACGTAGCTTTCGAAGTTTTAATCGTCGAAAGATTTCCGCTGCACTAATTCACCCCCCCCTCTTAGTGCTCTTGATCCTAACATATTCTTCTTATGATACTGAGAGCAGATGATCCTCTATCGACACTCAATAGCCCTCGTAAATTTGGTTGCCACTCACAATAACCGATTGTACTACATTTGGAACTTCCAAAATTTAGGAAATATTTGGGGGTGACATCACATGCGCAATGAAAGAACAAGAAAAAAATCCTTAATTTCCCAAAAAGATGTTCATCATTGTGCAAAGATTGGTGCATAAAAATTCATGAAACAAACTACGTATAGAATAGATTATGTTACCTAGGGAGATCGTATATCCTTGTTTCCTTACAGATCTTTAGGAGAGGGTGAAGGAGGTCAAGCATCCTCCTCTATAGTGCTGATCGACACAGCAGGGCTATGACAACGCTCCTCAAAACTCCAGGCCTGCTCTGAGGTAGAGAGGGGGAGGAGAATAGGAGAGGCAAGCAAAGGCTATAGCCTATGAACCACTAAATCCCTCCTATTTATAGAGGTCCCCTGTCAAACTCTAATGGATCCTCCCCTAGTGGGTATTAGATCTGCATCCAATTACCCAAGCCTTTTAGATTAGTGGATCTCTATCCAATAATCTCTCATGGGCTCTTATTGGATCTCTTCCATGGGATCCAATAAGATAGGGGCTTCGGCGGATATCTCATATCCGAACCTTTACTCATCGCAATGCCTACCATATGTGTGTGACCCTCTATATCCAATATCGAGCTGGCGGTGAGTCATACCTGTCAGAACTCCTTCTAACTTAGTGAATTATTATCTCTATAATAATTCACTCGACTCGTTGACTACGGACGTACTCGGCCACTACGCTGTAGTCCCCAAACGATACAGGGGAATCCAATCCATTGGACCTGTCTATCCTCAGTTACCGTATACCTATAGTCCCTCATCCATCTAATGTCCTAGAGACCATATATCGGGCATGGTGCTGTTAGACCCATACGGTTTCTTCTCGAGTCTCGCTCTACTCGGATTCTCCCGGAGAACTCTTTCTCTCTTAATCTGAATGACCTTGGCTAGGGATTTGTCTGAGCAAGAACACATGAGATATTCCTCTCATGATGCCGAGAGTGGATGATCCTCTATCGACACTCAATAGCCCTCGTAATGTCGACTGCCACTCCCAATGACCAATTGTACTAGATATGGTACATCCAAACCTATAAGTCTGGTATCAAAGAGTGGAGCACTCATACAGGACATCCTTGGTGTCTTAAGTCTAAGGACCAGATATACCACTAGGACTATGGAATCGCTGTCTGATAATAAGGCATTATCAACCATCCAGCATTCCGTAAGTGGATCAATCAGTGAACTCGTTCTCCAATGAGCACCTGTACTGTATCCCTAGTGTCCCCACACGAGCAGCTATGAGACCAGCTGCATCCAATATATGGATGGGTATACAGCACACCAATCTGTTCAGTTATCACGATGTCCCTCTCGAGTAACCTATGACCGGGGTTATTAAAGATTTGTGTTTAAAGGTGAATCGATCTCATTATCATGATCTCATCACGATCCAATTCCCATTGCACAGATCCAAGGACATCACAATATATATATGCATATATGCAATAGTTAATATAAAATAATAAATGCTAAAATATAATAAGCAAAAAGATTCCATATCAAGTCACACGTGCCATCACTCACATGATTGACTTGTTGGGCACCTATGACTAGCACCAAACCTATAAGTCTGTGATGTTAAATCTCATATTTTGATGATGAAATCAATTTCTAGCTTACACATTGCAAAGAAAAGAGAAAAGTGCTAGCTTACACATCTTAAGAAGCAAAACTTGCAAACTTATCTCAAAAGAGAAGCAAGAATTGCTAGCTTGCAATCTCAAGAGAAGCAAAAGTGCTATCTTACCTATCTCAAGAAGCAAAGATTTGTTAACTTGTACATCTCAAAATTATTGCTAGCTTGTATGTTGTAAAACTTGCATATCTCAAAATTTTGCTAGATGCACATCCCATTTTTGTTGATGACAAAGGGGGAGAAGATATGATGATGAGTTGAATTATGTATGGTAGGATGTACATTTATATTTTAAAACAATGCACGATTTTCTAAATTTACATTTCTATCAATATGATATATTGATAGGGGGAGTTTGATGTAAACTTCGTCATCAATTGGTCGTCATCTTCAAAAAGAGGGAGATTGTTGAATCTCGGATTCTGATGATGAAATTAATTAATAGAGTTTATGATCTAATATGTGTTTTGAGTGACAAAGGACTAGCTTCAATCATGAAGAGATAATTAAAGTATAAAGAATCAATGTTGGGTCAGAGTAGAACATGTCAGAAGATTGGATGTCGAGCTGGAGGAATAGTCGACGTGTCGGAAGGACTTCGTATCATGAGTTCGGGCATTGGGCCAAAGGATCAGGCATTACACCAAGGAGATTAAAAGTTGCAAGAGGTCAACATGCCGGTTGGGTAATACGCTAAAGGATCGATGAAGAACCGAAGGATTGAATGAAACGTTAGATGAACCAATGACATACCGGAAAACATAGGATTCACGCTTATAATCGATTGTGTCTTGATTAAGTTAGTTTAGGTCTAATTGAGGTAGTTTTGGGTGTAACCAAGATAACTTAATTAGGGGCCAATTAGGCCTAAATTGGGACTGATTTGGGCTCATTGGGAGGCCCATTTAGTGACCCAAAAGTTGGGTTAGGTGGTGGCATCGTCAAATTGACGGTGGAACCGCCTATGAGCTAGAAAAGTCAAAAGTCTAGTCTTTAAGACTGGGCGATGGTACCGCCAGACACGTGATGGTACATCACCAGACTTGACGGTGGTACTACCCAATGTCAGTGTGTTAGGCAGTACCACCACCTAGTGTCAAACTAGTAGGCTTTGGTACCGCCTATACCCGGAAGACCTAGAAATTTAAATTTTTGGCTCTATTTTTGAAACCATTTAGGGTTTATAAATACCCCACTTGGGTAGCAAGAAAGGAGCAAGAATTCTTAAGGAAAAAACTAAGAAAACTCTACAAAAACTTTGAGTTCCCTCCTTCTTGAGCTTAGAAATAGTTCTAAGGGAGGTGTGTGAGGGTTACCTTATAAAAAAGGGGTATAAAAGTTCTCTTCTGAGCTTGTCAGAAGAAGAATGAGTTGAAAGGGTAGTTAATCTTTGCCCGTTGAAAGAAGATCAGTAGTAAAAGCCAATGGCCTCGAGTGAAGAGGAATCGGGAGTGGACGTAGGTCACGACGATCAAACCACTATAAATCTGATACGCTCTTTTCCTTTGCTGCTTACCTTTATTGCTTACTGATTTTATTACTCACTCCACTTTATACTTACTCTAAGCCAAGCTCACTTTCATTATCGATTTTCGTTGAATATAATTTTTTAAACTGACGTGATTTTTTGAAAGTACTAATTCACCCCCCATTAGTGCCAATACAGTCCTAATAGTTGGTATTAGAGCGAAAGTTTTTCTCATTTGGTTTAACACCCAAGAGAAATGGCTTTTACCGGCAATCAAGAGAGTCTTTCTATCACTCGTCCTCCTATGTTCAATGGGATGGACTACACGTATTAGAAAACTCGAATGAGAGTTTTCTTGCTTTCTATATATTTTGATTTATGGAATATTATTGAAAGCAATTTTCAAAAGTCTTCCCAACTAATAAATGAATAGAATGATTTGAAGAAGAAGACTTTTTCTTTGAATGCTAGAGCTATGAATGCTTTATTTTGTGCTTTGAACAAAAATGAGTTTATTTGTATTTCTTTATGTGAAACTACATATAAGATTTGACACACACTAGAAGTAATTCATGAAGGCACGAATATAGTAAAAGAATCTAAGATAAATCTTTTGAGCATGATTTTGAATTATTTTGAATGAAGCCAAGCGAAACTATTGTTGACATGTTCACCTGTTTTACGGATGCCGTCAATAGTTTGAAAGCTATTGGCAAATGTTTTTCTAATCTTGAACTTGTAGATAAGACTCTAAGATCCCTTCAAAAAAGTTGGGACTCAAAAGTAATGACAATACAAGAATCAAAGGACATAAATAATTTTTCGTTTGAAGAACTTATCGGGTCTTTAATGACCTATGAAATGACATATATTGCATATGACGAATATGAGAATAATCTTCCAAAAAATATGAAGGATTTTACACTTAGAACAAAAGAAGACCATTCGAGTAAAAGCTCTAAGTGATGATTGTTAGGATCGAGTCGGTACTAAGAGGGGGGTAGGGTGGGGGGTGGGGGGGGTTTGAATTAGTGCAGTAGAAAAAATATGTCGGTTTGAAAATCTTCATATGATAAAAACTAATTACGATGAAAACCATTTGTTTGACTTGTATAAGTTTGCAAGTGAATAGAGAAGAGGGGATTTGATAGTTTACAATGCAGTAAACAGAATAAGTAGTAAGGAAGGAACACACCAAAATTTATAATGGTTCGGTCATAGTGACCTACATCTACTTCTGATTCCTCCTCCGTTGAGGTCACCGGCGTCCACTAAAGGTCTTCCTTTAATATAGGAAGACCAACCACCTCTTTACAGTACTTTCTCCTTTTCACGAGTTTAGGAGATAACCCTTACAAGCCTTTGTTTCTTAGACCTCACTTCTCCCTTTAGACAAACTTCTAAATACTAGGAAGAAAATATCCTAAATCCTGAGAGAGTTTCCCAATTTTTTCTCCCTTTTTCAACTCAATTTCGTGCTCAATTCTTGTTAGTATTTAGAAGTTTGTCTAAAGGGAGAAGTGAGGTTTAAGAAAGAGAGACTTGTAAGGGTCATCTCCTAAACTCGTGAAAAAGGAGAAAGTGCTATAAAATGTGTTTGGTTTTCGCCTATTGAAGGAAGACCTTTAGTGGGCATCGGTGACCTCAACGGAGGAGGAATCAGAAGTGGATGTAGGTTACTACGACTGGACCATTATAAATTTTAGTGTGTTCCTTCCTTACTACTTATTCTATTTACTGCATTATAAACTATCCAATCCCCTCTTCTTTATTCACTTGCAAACCTATATGAGTCAAACAAATAGTTTTCGATATAATCAGTTTTTATCGCATGAAGATTTTCAAAACAACATAATTTTTTCGCTGCACTAATTCACCCCCCTTCTTAGTACCGACTCGATCATAACAATAATGACTTTAAACTCCTCACAAGCAAATTTAAAAAGTTCATAAAATAAGAATCTAAGAATAAAAATGAACTTAAAAAGAAGAGGCTACCAAAGAAAAAGAAAGCACTCAAGGCGGCTTAGGACGAATCGAGTGCATCCGAAGACGAGGAGCAAACCAAAGACAAAGTGGTGAACTATGCTATGATGGCTCTCGACGACGAGGTAAATGACTCAACCCAAACCCCGTTACTTTACAATAAATTATTAAATGCTTTTCATGATTTATATAATAATTTTAAATTATTTAGTAAAAAATATAAAGTGTTATAAAAGGATCATGCTTCTCTCTCTAGTACTTTTGAAAAATTAAAAAATAAGCATGATAATTGCATGTTAACCCATTGCACTAAATGTGAAGAATTAGACTCACTTAAGAAAGAAAATATAGTATCACAAAAAACTTTAGAAAAATTTAAAATTGGTAGCAAATCATTAAACATGATTCTTACTAATAAGGGTCATGTACATAGAAAAGTAGGAATCAGTTTTGTGAGTAACAACACTCAACAAATTTCATATTACCCCTAAGGTTAAGTATAATTTTTATGGTAGATATAGTCATGTTACTTATAAATATATATTTAAAAAGTATGACTCACATAAATTGGTTTGAGTTCCTAAAGGAACCATAAATGACCAAATGCTAAAAATTAAGATAAGCAGATCCAACCATGAGAGACCCAAAGTCAAATGGGCACCTAAAGGAAACCCACATTTCTTATAGATATCTCTACAATCGAAAGCTAGAAGCAAAAATAAAATTTTGATAGTGGATGCTCAAGGCTTATTACCGGAGATCCAACACACTTCACAAAACTCACTAGTCGAAACAAGATGATTTTGATTGAAGATGCTTTATGTTTAATGAAACCATACTTGATGATTTAATGATGTAATAATATAATGATGATTTGAAATCATGCTTAATGAGTTTATATTTTAAAATTATATATGATGATTTTTGTGATTTATGACTTATTGATCTTGATGATTTTTATGATGATTTTTTATTTTTTCAATTTTAAACGATGATGCATGGATTTGGCATAAAAGGCAAAGGCATACTTGTATGAAATAAATCACATAAATTGAAACTAAAAGGGGAATGCATTTTTCTTGAAAGTATCTCTAAAGTTTTTCAATTTTTCAACAAGTGATTCTTAGTGATAAATCTAATTTATGAGTATCTTGAACTAAGAAAGTGATTTTGATGATTTAATAAATTAAATTTGAATGAGTTTTATCTGAATCATAAACTTGATACTTGAGATTTTTTTATGAATCAAGATCTTTGATCTCCCAAGATTTTTTTTCGTTATTTACTAAAGAGGAGTATTATCTAAATGAATAATGATTTTTCTCTTGATTCCTCTGAATTATAACTTGAAATCTTTTATAAATCAAGATATCTTATTATGTGTTCTCGTATCATTTATTCTTATTATTTATGAGGATTTTTTTTATATGAATCATTATTTTTCTTGTGAATTCTAGGAATTATAACTTGAAAATTTTTAATATATGAATCATGATCTTGACAACTTAAGATTTCTTATACATGAATCAAGATATTTTATTCTCCTATGTTCTTTCTTGCTATTTATTAAAGAGAATATCTTTTTTGGAATTCATGACTTAATATTTTTCTTACTATTTGGTCTCCTAAGATTTCTTTTAATTTTTTTTAAAGGAGATCAAAATGAATCATATCTTTTGATATACATATGATCTTTGATATTACATCTTTCTTGATATGATTTTAATTATATACAATTCCTTTATATTTATAGTTGTATTACTTATGTGATGCTTAGAGAATTGATGTAAATGGTAATGAATTGCACCATTGTATTATTCCCCTCTTCTCCTTTCTTACAATGACAAAGGGGAGAAAGAAGGATCAGACATTACACCAAGGAGATCGGAAGTTGTGGGAGGTCAACATGCTGATTAGGTAATACGCTGACAAAGTGCGAAAGGATTGGACAAAGCGCTGGATGAACCAATGATATGTCGGACAACATAGGATTCACGCTTGTAATCGATTGTGTTTAGATCGAGTTAGTTTAGGTCTAATTGAGTTAGTTTTGGGTGTAACCAGGATAACTCAATTAGAGACCAATTGGGCCTAAATTGGGACTAATTTAGGCTCATTAGGAGACCCATTCAGTGACCCAAAAGTTGGGTCAAGTGGTGGCACCATCAAACTAGTGGTGGAACCGCTTATGAGCTGGAAAAGTCAAAAGCCCAATCTTCGAGGCTGTCAAGTGGTAGAACCACCCAATGTTAATATGTTAGGTGGTGGTACCACCTAGTGTATTGGCAAGTAGTGGTGTTGTTGAATCTCAAATTTTGATGATGAAACTAATTGATAGAGTTTATGATCTAATCTATATTTAGAGTAACACAGGACTAGCTTTGACCATGAAGAGACAATTAAAGCAGGAAGAATCAATATTGGGCCAAAGTGGAACATGTCAGGTGATTGGACGTCGGGCCGGAGGATCGGTCGACATGTCGGTAGAAGGCTTCATGCCATTAGTTTGGGCATCAGGTCTAGAGGAGCGGATATTGCACCAAGGAGATCAGAGTTGCAGAGGTCAACATGCTGATTGGATAAAAGGCCACAAAAGAGGACAATGCGTTGAAGGATTGAATGAAGCACCGATGAACCAATGACATGCCGGACAACATATAGTTAATGCTTTGTAATAATTGTCTAGATCGAAGTAGTTTCAATTATAATTGGGTTAGTTTAGAATATAATTAATCCAACTCAATTAGGGGCCAACTAGGCCTGAATTAGGACTATTTTGGCCAAGAAAAAGGCACATTTAGTGACCCAAAAGTTGGGTCAGGCGATGGCACTGTCGGTCCAGGCAATGGCAGCGCTAGTGGCTAAGTCTTTGAGACATAATCTCCAAGACTATGCCAGGTGGTAGTATCACCAGATTTGGTGGTGGTACTATCTAGTGTCGGGCGGTGGTACTACTAGTTTGGGCGGTGGTACCGCCCAAACACAATCTCCTAGATTATGTCAAGTGATGGTATCATCAGAATGGGCGGTGATACCGCTCAGTGTCAGTGCTGCAGCTAGTGGTACTGCCCAACATAGGGGGTGGTACCGCTAGGATGTGGGAAACCCAAGATGAGACTTTTTTTTGCTTCATTTTTGAAGCTAATTGGGGTCTATAAATACCCTAGCTATTCCTGTATAGAGATGCACAAATTTGAGCAAAAAAGGAGGAAAGAATACTTGAGTAAAAATTGTAATATCTCTAGATTAGTGAGTCTCTTCCTCCTAGAGTTAGAAGGTTTCTAAGGGAGGAGTAAAGTTTAAAAGAGAGGTATAAAGGTTATCTCCTGAGCCTGTGAAAAAGGAGAAAAGAGTGTAAAAGAGTAGTTGATCTTCACCCATTGAAGGAAGATCAGTATTGGAAGTCGGTGGCCTCGAGTTTTAACATCCCATTAGTCCCACATCGGAAGTAGGCAATGTGTATGATTAGCTTATAAGGGTCTGATGAGTATACTATGTTAACTCCTGCTTAAGCATTTTGGTTCGTGGTTGAAGGATCAAAATGGAGTTATTGGCTAGTTGGCTCATCAGACTCAGGTTGTGACATTTGGTATCAAAGCCGACCTAGCATTTGGGCAAAGAGGGCTCGAGTTAAATCTCACAAGAGAAATGGCTCTTTCTGACATTCAAGAGGGTTACTGACAGATTATACTTATTGAAAAACTTGGATGAGAGTTTTCTTGCTTTTATTGAACATCGATTTATGGAATATCATTGAAAAGAGATTTCAAAAGTCTTCTCTTCCAATGAATGATTGGAATGATTTGGAGAAGAAGACTTTCTCTTTGAATGCCAAAGCTATGAATGCTTTGTTTTGTGCTTTGGATAAAAATGAATCCAATCAAGTTTCTATTTGTGAAACGACTTATGAGATTTGACACACTCTTGAAATCACATATGAAGGAACTAGTACAGTTAAAGATTTGAAGATTAATTTTTTGATATATGATTTTGAATTGTTTCATATGAAACTAAGCAAAACCATTAGAGACATGTACACTCGTTTAACAGATGTCATCAATGGTTTAAAAGCTCTTAGCAAATATTTTTTGAATCTTGAACATGTTAATAAAGTTTTACGATCTCTTTCTAAAAATTGAGATTCTAGAGCAACTACAATATAAAAGACAAAAGACTTAAACAAGTTTCCACTTGAAGAACTTATTGGGTCTTTAATGACTTATGAAATGAGTTGTATGACACAAAATGAACATAAGAACTACCTTCCAAAGAACAAGAAGGGTTTGGCACTTCGAACAATAGAATTCCACTTGAGTGATAACTCAAGTGATGATGATGATGACTTTGAACTTCTCATTATAAAATTTAAAATATTCATAAAAAAATAATTAAAATATAAAAATAAGAATAAAAATAAACTTAAAAAGAAGAAGAAAGCACTCAAGGTGACTTAGGACGATTCGAGTACATCCGAAGATGAGGAGCAAACCAATGAAGACAAAGTTGTGAACTTCGCTTTGATGGCTCTCGACAATAAAGTAAACAACTCAAATGAAACTCCTTAACCTTATTATGAAATTACTTAATACTTTTCATGAGTTATTTTTAAACTAGTTAGTAAGAAATAAAAAAATACAAAAAATTATGCTTCTTTTTCTAGTGATTTTAAAAAATTAAAAATTAAAACTTTGAGTATGACAATTGCATGTTAACTCCTAACACTAAGTATGAAAAGTTAGATTCATTTAAAAAGAAAAATGTATTACTACAATAAACAAAATGATTTTGATTGAAAATGCTTAATGTTTACTAAAATCATGCTTAATGTAATGATGTAATGATATAATGATATAATGAAAATGTTAAAAGGTTTGCTATCTTGATGATTTTATATTATGCATAAGGATTTAAAGTAATGATGATTTGAAATCTTATGCTTTAGAATTATGTGTTACACCTTTAATCTTGATGATTTTTATGATAAATCCTTTTTTTTTTAGTTTAAACATGTTTTGATTTGACATAAAAAGACAAAGGCATGCATGAAATCAATTACAAAATTTAAAACTAAATAACTTGAGCTATTTTTAATCTTATAGGAATCTATCTATGTTGCTTTCATTGAAATATCCGAAAAGTGATTTTGATGATGATTTTGGATTTTTTTTCGTATGATTCATTTTAATAATGAGATGATATATCCAATCGAATCATTTATCGATGTTTCTGACTTGAGATGTATTTGACATAAAATATTTTTCTTGATTCTCGTATTATTCACTCTCTTAATAGAATTTTCATCCAAACGAATCATGATTATTCTTTTGATTACATACTTCCAATCCTTGGGTAAGGATTCTTTGGAAGAAGATGCATCTAAGTTGCTTAGAGGAGGAGAGTTTTGTAAGGAAATCAAGGGGCAATATTACATGCATAGTGGAAGAACAAAAAATAAAAATCCCTAATTTTTTCAAAATTGTGTTCATTGTCATGCGAAGATTCATGCGCAAAATTGGTAAAATCGAAAACTACGCATATAAAAGATTATATTTTACCTAGGGAGATAGTATATCCTTGAATCTCTACAGATCTGTAGAAGAGGATGAAGGAGGACGGAGGACAAGTGTCCTCCTCTCTAGTAGTTATCCACACAGTAGGGCTACGACAATGCTCCTCAAATCTCCAAGCCTATTATATTAGGAGGAGAAGGGGAGAGGAACATAGGAGGTAGTAACTAAGAGAAGCTCTAGCATATGAGCCTTTGTTCCCTCCTATTTATAGAGGCTCCCTACCAACTTAACCCTAATGGATCCTGCCATATTGGGTATTGAATCTTCATCCAACTACCCAAGCCTCTTATATTAGTGCATCTTTATCCAACAATCTCTCATTGGCTCTTATTGGATCTCATCCATAGGATCCAATAATTTAGGGGCTTATTGGATATCCAATAAGATAGGGGCTCCAACGAATATCTCATATCTGAACCTCTACTCATCGCAATACCTATCATATATGTGTGACCCTCTAGGCTCAATATGGAGCTGGCCATGAGTCATACCTATCAGAACTCCTTCTGGCTCAGTGAATTATTATCTCCATAATAATTCACTCGACTCATCGATTACAGACGTACTAGGCCACTACGTCGCAATCCCCAGACAATGCTGGGGAATCCAATCCATTGGACTTGTCTATCCTCGGTTACTATGTATCTATAGTCCCTCATTCATCTAATATCTCAAATACCATATACCAAACATTGTACTATCAGACCCATATAGTTTCTATTCGAGTCTCGCTCTAATCGGATTCTCCCGAAAAACTCATTCTCTCTCAATTCGAGTGACCCTAGCTAGGGATTTGTTTGAGCAAGAACATATGAGATATTTCTCTCATGACACCGAGAGTAGATGATCCTCTATCGACACTCAATAGTCCTTGTAAGGTTAGCTGTCACTCTCAATGACCGGCTGTGCTAGATCTGAAACTTCCAAGCCTATAAGTCCGGTATCAAAGAATAGAGTACTCATATAGAATATCCTTGGTGTCTCAAGTCTAAGGACCAGGTACACCATTAGGATAATGGAATTACTATCTAACAATGAGGTATTATTAATCATTCAGCATTCCATGATCAGATCAATCAGTGAACTCATTCTCCATTGAGCACATGTACTGTATCCCTAGTATCCCCACATGAGCAGCTATGATACCAACCGCCTACATTATATGTATGGGTATGCAGTACACCAATCTGTCCGACTTTCTCGATATCCCACTCGAGCAACCTATAACTGATATTATTGAGGATTTATGTTTAAAGGTGAATTGGTCTCATTATCATGATCTCATCACGATCTGATTCCCAATTTATATATCCATGGACATCATAATATATCATGCAATAAATAATATAAAGTGATAAAATATCAAATAATATTATAGGTAGAAAGAATGCATATCATGTCACACGTGTCATCACTCATGTGATTGGCTTGTAGGGCACCTATGACCAGTAAGTTTTCATTCAAATTTAAAGTATCAAAATTAAAGTCATCATCAAAATTATTTTTCTTAAATTCAGAAAGCTTATTAAAAACAACATGAATAGATTTATCTATAACCAAAGTTCTTTTATTAAAGACATGAAAAGCTTTAGACATGGAGGAGTAACTATGAAAAATGCTTTATCGGATTTTGCATCAAATTTTTCTAAAGCATCCTTTTCATTTAAAACAAAATATTTATAGTTTGAAACTTTAAAATATGAAATATAAGGACTTTTGTTGTTCCACAATTCATATAGAGTTTTAGAAAGTAATGGTCTTACTAGAACCATGTTCATAACATAGCATGCCATGTTAACGGCTTCGACATAAAAATATTTGGGTAGGTTATGTTCATTAAGTATGGTTCTTGTCATTTCTTGTAAACTCATATTTTTTCTCTCAACAACTCTATTTTATTGAGGGTTTTTTGGAGTGGAGAAGTTATAGTTATACCCATTTAAATCATAAAATTTTTTAAAATCATGGTTTTAAAATTTACCACCATGATCACTTCAAATAGGGCCAATCATAAAACCCTTTTCATTTCGAACTAATTTATAAAATTTTAAAAAATATTTAAAGTACTCACTTTTATGTGCCAAGAAGTATGTCCAAGTGTGCCTACTATAATCATCAATAATTACAAAGGCATATGTACTACCTCCAAGGGTTGTTATATTAATTGGTCCAAATAAATCCATATGAATCAATTAGAGTGGTCTAGAGGTCCTTATTTGATTCTTTAATTTGAAACTTCTTTTTATTTGTTTTTCTAGTTGGCATGCATCATAAACTTTATCTTTGACAAATTTAATTTTAGGTATACCTCTTATAAGTTCTTTAGTTGTAATTTATGAAATTAGTTTCATACTTGCATGGCCTAATCTTCTATGCTAAAGTTATGCATCATCATTTAAAATCAAAAAGCAAGTTTCATCATAAAACTCATCAAGATCAATAGTATAGACATTGTTGGTCCTTAAGGAAATCAAAAATCTATTTATGTGTGGTATTTCTATAATATAAGTATTAGATTCAAATATGATATTATAACCTTTATCACACAATGGATTAATACTTAGCAAGTTATATTTTAAACCATCTACTAATAAAACGTTTTCAATCAAAAGGTTTGATTTGTTACCTATATTTCCTTTGCCAATAATTTTTCCTTTATTGTTGTCTTCAAAGGTGACAAATCCTTCGTATTGGCTAATGAGCTTAGAGAAGTGTGTTGGATATCCAGTTATTTGCCTTACATCTACTATCAAGGTACCATCTCTTGCTCCTAGCTTGTGATTGTAAACACATCTACAAAAATGGAGGTTTTTTTTTTATATACTCATTTAACCTTGGGTCCCTCATAAATAGATCGGTATCATTGAGTGATTTATGGATTCTTGAGGAACCTAAATTAATTTGTGTAGATTATACATTTTAAATGAACATTTGTAGGTAAAATGATTATATTTTTCATAAAAATTATATTTTTCTCTAGGTGAGACATGTAATGTAGGTTCTTTAACGAAGATAGTTAGCTTTTGTTGAGTATTACTCACAAAGCCAATTCCTTCATTTTTGATGTTTCTTGTAATAATAAATTTTCTTTTTTAAATGACTTTTAACTCTTCACGTTGAGAACAAGGAGTTAACATACAGTTATCATACTCATTTTTTAAATTTTCAAGTTCAATAGAAAGAGAAGCATAATTCTTTTTTATTAACTTATATATTTTACTAACTAATTTACATTCATCAAATAAATAATGAAAAATACTTAATAATTCATCAAAAGATAAATGAGTCTTGATTGAGTCACTTACCACATTGCCAAATGCCAATAATGCGTAGTTAGCGACTTCTTCTTAGTTGGTTGGCTACTCATCTTCGGATACACTTGAGTCGTCCCAAGTAGCTTTAAGCGTTTTCTTTTTCTATGATAGCTTCTTCTTTACTTAGGGACATTCATTTTTGAAGTGCACTAGCGGTAGAAAAATCTAGGGGGAGACATCACATGTGTAGTGGAAGAACATAAAAAATAAAATCCCCAAATTCCCAAAGATATGTTCATCGTCATGCGAAGATTGGTGCACAAAATTTGTAAAACTTAAAAGACACATGTGAGATAGATTGTGTTACATTGGGAGATCGTATATTCTTGAATCCCTACAGGCCTATAGGAGAGGATGAAGGAAGTCAAGCGCCCTCTTCGGTAGCGATAATCTATATGGTAGGGCTACAACGACGCTCCTCAAATCTCCAAGTCTACTATCTAAGGAGAAGGGGAGACGAAAATAGGAGATGACAACCAAGAGAGGCTCTAGCCTATGAATATTTGGTTCTCTCGTATTTATATAGGTCCCCCTATCAACATAACCCTAATTGATCCTGCCCTATTGGGTATTGGATCTTCATCCAACTACCAAAGCCTCTTAGATTAGTGGATCTCTATCCAATAATCTCTTATTGTCTCTTATTGGATCTCATCCATAGGATCCAATAATTCAAGGGCTTATTGGATATCCAATAAAATAGGGGCTCCGACGGATATCTCATATTCGAACATCTACTCATCGCACTGGCTACCATATGTGTGTGACCCTTTAGGCCCAATATCGAGATGACTATTTGTTATACTTGTTAGAACTCCTTCTGGCTCAGTGAATTATTATCTCCATAATAATTCACTCGACTCATCGATTGCGGACATACTATGTTACTACATTATAGTCCCTAGACGACACTATTGAATCTCAGATTTTAATGATGAAACCAATTGATAGTGTTTATTATTTGATCTACGTTTTGAGTGATGCAGGAAGTTTCGATTAGGGAGAGATAATTATGTTGAATCTCATATTTTGATGATAAAACCAATTGATAGTATTTATAATCAGATCTGCATTTTGAGTGACATAAGATGCTTCGATCAGAGAGACATAATTAAAGTAGGAAGAATCATGTTACGCCGGAGGAAAATATGTCAGAAGATTGGACGTTGGGCTGAAGGATCGGTCGACATATCAACAGAAGGCTTTGGGCCATGGATTAGGGAATCAGGCCAAGAAGAGCGGATATTGCGCCAAGGATATCGGAGTTGCGGAGGTCAACTAGCCAATTGGACAATAGGCCGCAAGAGCGGATGATGCACCGAAGAATCGAACGAAGAGTCGAATGACCAATGACATGCTGGACAATATGATTTATACTTAGTAATAATTGTCTAGATCAAAGTATGTTTTTATGTATGCAAGATTAACTACGATAGTAAGGCATAAAGCAAAATTAAGTCCCGGAGTCAAGAACGTAATTTTGTTGGTGTTGAATCTCGGATTTTGATGATGAAGTCAATTGTCAATTGTTTGTCTAATCTGTGTGTTGAGATAAGTGTGCAGGATTAACTACGATGAAAGTAAGACATGCAGCAGGAGTTGCGCCGGAGTCATGACAATGATCACGTTGGGAGTTCAAGAGCTCGACGGAAGTTCGGCAGTCGTCGGAGGTTCTGCGGGAACAAATCCAAGAAGTCCAGAAGCTTGCCAAAGGAGCTCGTCGGAACTTGCCAAGTGGATCGTCGCAAGTCCAGGAGTTTGCCGGAAGTCCGCAGGAGGATCACCGAGGGTTCGTCGGATGATCGACGGAAGTTCGCTGGAAACTCGCCGGAAGAAGCGATTGACGCACCGGAGCAAGCTGCAGAATATGTCTTAGGAAATAATCATAGTTAGCACATTGATTAAGTTAGAAATGGGAGGTGATCCCATTAGCTTAATCTTGGGGCAATTGGGCCCCTGAAAGAATCAAATTGGGCCGAATGGATTAACCCATTCGGACCCTGATTGCTGTGGGAGGTGCAACCGCCCTAGCCAAGAGGTGGCACCGCCCCGGGCTCAGTCTCCGAGCGAGACTGGGTGGTGCAACCTCTTCTGTCAAGAGGTAGCACCGCTAGAGCTCAAGTTTCGAGCTCTGCCAGGCGGTGCAACCTCCCCAATCAGGCGGTGCAACCGCCTGAGCTCGGTCTTCGAGCTCTGGCAGAGAGGTGCAACCGCCCCTGACAGAGGTGGCACCGCCCAGAGGCTCAGTCTTCGAGCTCTGCCAGGCGGTGCAACTGCCCCAATCAGGAGGTGAAACTGCCTGATCCCGGAATTCCAGGAATTGACAGATTTGAGCTCCAAATTTGAATTGGGTTGGGGCCTATAAATACCCCACCCATTCAGCACTGAAAGCACAGAATACACACTTGAAATCTTGCTGTCTTTCTGTGATTCTTAGAGCTCAAAACTGCTAGTTCTCCTCTTTCTGTTCTTCAAAGTTTGAGTTGTAAAGAGAGGAGAGAAAACTTCTGTAAGGGTTGTCTCCTAAGCCCGTCAAAAGGAGTGAATCTGTAAGAGGGTGGTTGGCCTTCGCCTATTGAAGGAAGGCCTCTAGTTGACGTCGGTGACCTCGTCGGTGGAGGAAGCCAAAAGTGGAGTAGGTCAAGATTGACCGAACCACTCTAAATCTCGGTTTGCATTTCCTTTGAGCATTTTACCTTCACTGCAAACTTCTCAATAGCTTACTGCCCTCTCCGATTTTACGAACGAGTTTCAAGGTTCAGACGTAAATCTGCGTTTAGATGTAAATCTGTGTTTAGACGTAAATCTACGTTTAGACGTAAATATGCTTTTTCGTATGATCATCATATTGCAGATTGCGTTTACATTTTGAGCTTTACCATAACTGCACACTGCCTTTATACTCCTGCTTAAACTATGTCTTATCTAATCAAGTGATTTACGAATCAGCATTTAGACGTAAATCAGTTTCTTCGTACGAACGTCGGATTTCAGTTTGCGCCGATATTCTGGTTTTCATCATAGCTGCAAACTGCCTGCATAGTTTGACTTTAACCTTGCTTAGTATCAACTTTCATACATAAGTTGTTTTTATCGTTCGAACGCAGCTTTCGATTTTAATCGCAGAAAGTTTTCTACTGCACTAATTCACCCCCCCCCCCCCTCTTAGTGCTCTCGATCCTAACAATTGGTATCAGAGCCCGGTTAACTCTCAAATGGATTGAAACCCAAGAGAGATGGCTTACGCCGGAAACCAAGAGGGCCATTCTATTACACGTCCACCCATGTTTAATTGGACGGACTACACCTATTGGAAGACCCGAATGAGGATCTTTCTTATCTCTATGGATGTTGAACTTTGGAATCTTGTCGAAAATGGTTTTTCGAAGTCTTCTCTTCCAATGATCGATTGGAATGATTTGGAGAAGAAGGCTTTCGCTCTCAATGCAAAGGCTATGAATGCCTTATTTTGCGCACTTGATAAAAACGAGTTTAATCGTGTTTCGATTTGTGAAACTACATTTGATATTTGGCACACACTCGAAGTGACTCATGAAGGCACAAGTAGAGTGAAAGAGTCAAAAATCAATCTTTTGTTACACTCTTTCGAACTTTTCCGAATGAAACCGAGTGAGACTATTGGCGACATGTTTACCCGTTTCACAGATGTCGTCAACGGTCTAAAAGGACTTGGAAAAAGTTTTTCGGATTTTGAGCTCGTAAATAAGATTCTAAGATCCCTTCCTAAGAGTTGGGATCCTAAAGTCACTGCTATTCAAGAGGCAAAAGATCTAAACAACTTCCCTCTTGAAGAACTAATTGGGTCATTAATGACCTACGAGATGACTTGCAAAGCTTATGAAGAGCAAGAAGACATCCTTCCAAAGAACAGGAAGGATATAGCACTTAGAACTTTGGAAGACCACTTGAAAGAAAACTCAAGTGATGAGGACTGTGACGATGACTTGGCACTTCTAACAAGAAAAGTTTAAAAATTCATTAAAAGAAACAAGTTTAAGAATGACACTAAAAATAAACTTGAACCCAAGAAGGACCAAGTTATTTGCTATGAGTGCAAAAAGCCGGGACACTACAAGAGTGATTGTCTCCAAGCCAAAAAGAGAACTACAAAGAAGAAGGCGCTCAAAGCAACATGGGATGATTCGAGCACATCCGAAGAAGAGGAGTCCAACACCGAGCAAGTTGCTCATTACGCCTTAATGGCCATCGGAGAAGAGGTAACGAATTTATTAGATGCTGATTTATCTTTCGATGAATTATTAAATGCCTTCCATGACTTATTTGATGAATGCAAGATTATCAATAGAAAATACAAATTACTAAAAAAGGAGCATGATAGTCTTACTTGTGATTTTGATAAGTTAAAAACTGAATATCATGATAGTTTAAATTCATGTATCAAATGCCATGATCTAGAAACTCTCCAAAAAGAAAACTTGCTACTTAAGGACACCTTGAAGAAATTTGAGGTTAGTAGCAAGTCATTGAACATGATCCTTGCAAACAAGGGTCACGTTCCAAAAAGGAGTGGAATTGGATTTGTGAGAAGTCCTCACCTAAATCCAACCACCTTCATAAAAGGCCCTATCTTACATGTTCAACACCAAACCAAATGCAACTTTTGTTGCAAATTTGGACACAAGACGCATTATTGTCCATTCAAGAAAATAAGTCCAAACAAACTGACTTGGGTTCCTAAAGGAACCATGATAAACTCTATGCAACATGATAAACAATGTAGATCTATCTTTGAGGCACCCAAAAGCAAATGGGTACCTAAAAATCATCCTTTCTTGTAGAAACCGACACCATCGCAAGCTAGGAGCAAGAGATGGTACCTTGATAGTGGATGCTCAAGGCATATGACCGGAGATCCATCTCAATTCTCTAAGCTCACTAGCATAGACGAAGGCTATGTCACCTTCGGAGACAACAACAAGGGTAAAATCATTGGCAAAGGAACCATAGGTAACAAATCCAACTTCTTTATTGAAGATGTTTTGTTGGTTGATGGTTTAAAACATAACCTCTTGAGCATTAGTCAATTATGTGATAAAGGATACACTGTCAAATTCGAATCTAATGCTTGCATCATTGAAAAACCATATAGAAACATGTCTATGATTGCATTAAAACAAAATAACGTATACACCATTAACATTAATGATTTGTATAATGAAATGTGTTTTTCGGTTTTGAATGAGGATGCTTGGCTATGGCATAGAAGATTAGGTAATGCTAGCATGAAACTAATTACTCAAATATCATCTAAAGAACTTGGAAGAGGAATTCCTCATATCAAGTTCATCAAAGATAATGTATGTGATGCTTGCCAATAAGGTAAACAAATTAAGGGTAGCTTCAAAACTAAGAATCAAATAAGCACCTCTAGGCCCTTACAACTGATCCATATGGACTTGTTCGGACCAATCTCTACATCGAGTCTAGGAGGTAGCAAATACGCCTTTGTCATTGTAGATGACTATAGCAGATATACATGGACTTACTTCTTAAAACAGAAAAATGAATGCTTTAGATACTTTACCAAGTTTTGTAAACTTGTTCAAAATGAGAAGGGCTTTATGATTTCGTCAATTAGAAGTGATCATGGTGGAGAATTTCAAAACCATGATTTCCAAGAATTCTGTGAACTCAATGGATACAACCATAATTTCTCTACTCCAAGAAATCCTCAACAAA
The DNA here is from genome assembly GCF_036884655.1 of Musa acuminata AAA Group. Classification (NCBI taxonomy): domain Eukaryota; kingdom Viridiplantae; phylum Streptophyta; class Magnoliopsida; order Zingiberales; family Musaceae; genus Musa; species Musa acuminata. The sequence continues at coordinate 34,187,098 of NC_088333.1, read as the reverse complement.
ATGGGGTAGTAGAAAGAAAAAATAGAAATCTACAAGAAATGACAAGAACCATGTTGAATGAACATAGCCTACCCAAATATTTTTGGGCCGAAGCCGTAAACACTGCATGCTATATTTTGAATAGAGTTCTAGTAAGACCTTTACTCACCAAAACTCCTTATGAGTTATGGAATAACAAAAAACCCAATGTTTCATATTTTAAAGTCTTTAGGTGTAAGTGTTTTATCTTGAATGAAAAGGATAACTTAGGAAAATTTGATGCTAAATCCGATGAAGGAATCTTTCTTGGTTATTCTTCGGTTTCTAAAGCTTTTCGTATCTTCAATAAAAGAACTTTAATTATTGAAAAATCCATTCATGTTGTTTTCAATGAGATTTCTGAAATTAGGAAAAATGATTTTGATGATGATGTTAATTTTGATTCCTTGAATTTAAATGAAACCCCGTCTCCAACTAGCAACTTGGATGCATCCACTTCCAAGATTTCCTTACCCAAGGATTGGAAGTATGTAGATGCTCATCCTAAGGAGCTAATCTTAGGAGACACATCAAAGGGGGTTCAAACACGATCTTCTCTTAAAAATTTTTGTGCCAACGCCGCTTTTCTCTCCCAAATTGAACCCAAATGTGTTGATGAAGCCATGAAAGATGATTCATGGATTATCGCAATGCAAGATGAATTGAATCAATTTGAGAGAAATGAGGTATGGACCCTTGTTCCTAGGCCAAATGACCATTTAGTTATTGATACTAAATGGGTCTTTAGAAACAAGCAAGATGAAAATGGTATCGTGGTTAGAAACAAGGCTAGATTAGTGGCCAAATGTTTCAACCAAGAAGAAGGTATCGATTACGAAGAAACCTTCGCTCCTATGGCTCGATTAGAAGCCATAAGGATGCTCCTTGCCTACGCTAGTAGTAATAATTTTAAGTTGTTTCAAATGGATGTTAAAAGCGCTTTTCTTAACGGCTTTATTTCCGAAGAAGTCTATGTTGAACAACCTCCTGGATTTGAAAATAATAGTCTCCCTAATCATGTGTTTAGATTAACTAAAGCTCTCTATGGTTTAAAACAAGCTCCAAGGGCTTGGTATGAGAGACTTAGTTCTTTTCTTATTGAAAATAATTTCATAAAAGGCAAGGTTGATACTACATTATTCATCAAGAACCTTGAAAATAATTTTCTCATTGTTCAAATTTATGTTGATGATATTATCTTTGGTTCTACGAATGAATCTCTTTGTGAATCTTTTGTTAAAACTATGAGTCTTGAATTCGAAATGAGTCTAATGGGAGAGTTAACATTCTTCTTAGGTCTACAAATCAAACAACTAAGCAATGACATCTTTATTAGTCAAACTAAATATGCTATGAGTTTACTAAAGAAGTTTAATATGAATAACTCAAAAGCTATTAACACTCCTATGAGCACCTCCACTAAGTTAGAAATTGATGAAAGTGGAGAAAGCTTCGATCAAAAAACTTATAGGGGTATGATAGGAAGTTTACTTTACCTCACTGCAACTAGACCATACATCATGTTCAGTGTAAGACTTTGTGCTAGATTTCAATCAAACCCTAAGATATCTCATCTCAAAGCAGTTAAAAGAATATTCAGATATCTTAATGGTACCACAAATCTAGGATTATGGTACCCAAAATCAGAGAATCTTGAGTTAATTGCTTATGCTGATGCGAACTTCGCTAGCTGTAGATTAGATAGAAAAAGCACATCAGGAACATGTCAATTCTTAGGACATGTCTTTGTTTCCTGGTCATCTAAGAAACAAAACTTGGTTGCACTATCAACAACCGAAGCTGAATATATTGCAGCAAGTGCATGTTGTGCACAAGTTGTTTGGATGAAAAACACCTTAGAAGATTATAAAGTTCATCTTAAAAATATTCCCATTAAATGTGATAACACAAGTGCAATATGCTTAACAAAGAACCCTATACAACACTCAAGAACAAAACATATTGATATTAGACATCACTTTATACGAGATCATGTTACGAATCATGATGTAATCATAGAGTTCATTGATACGAAACATCAACTAGTTGATATCTTTACAAAACCTCTAAGTGAAGAACAATTTGATTTCATAAGAAGAGAACTAGGAATGTTGATGTGTCCGAATACTTAAACTAGTTAAAATTATTTTTCGGACTTTATTGAATAATCAAATCACTTGATTACTATTACATGCCTTGGTATCACTTGATCAAATAACATGTTGGAAATTATGTTTTGTCCTTGAAAATCAGTAGCTTACTCATGTCCGAATGCATGGAAAAGTTCATTTCATTTTCGGATTTGCTTAACAATTTGAATGCTAAAAATCGGATTTTCCTGTACACTCTTATGTAAATTTTTTTGGAAAAATGAGTTTCCTCCTTCATGCACAAAGAATTATAACATACAAGGAGAAGAGGTATTCAAAGCATTATACGTGTCATGCCTTCCTTTATGTGCTTGATAACCTGCTTATATTGTTCTCCTGGAATCACATCTACCATGCTTTTTGTTGATGACAAAGGGGGAGAAATACATGAATTGATATGTTTGCTATCACTGATGTTGATATGGTTGCTATCACTGATGCTGATATGTTTGCTATCACTGATGTTGATATGGTTGCTATCACTGATGCTGATATGTTTGCTATCACTGATGTTGATATGGTTGCTATCACTGATGCTATGATTAGGCCATACTTGCATCACCAAGAAATATATGATTGCTATCATTGCTATATGCCCTGTATCAAGATATCAAACAAAAATTTGCATCGTACGAGCTGATATCTTACCATGTGATGCAATGCTACACTTGCTAAAATATTCGAAATGTGTACATCATGTAATGATATCAAAATCTTGCTTCACAGCTTTACATGTCGATATCTTACAATATGATGAATTGCTACAATAACCATCATTCAAACTTGTTATATTTGAAAATGAATGTCAAGCCTTGACATCATCTTCAAAGAGATACATCATGATAGGAATCATGATGGGAATATGTCTCTTGAATTTATAAAGTTTTTAAATTCAAGAAGTATGGCATATAGATAGGGGGAGTTAAGGTTAACTCCATTATCAATTGATTGTCATCATCAAAAAGGGGGAGATTGTTGAATCTCGGATTTTGATGATGAAGTCAATTGTCAATTGTTTGTCTAATCTGTGTGTTGAGATAAGTGTGCAGGATTAACTACGATGAAAGTAAGACATGCAGTAGGAGTTGCGCCGGAGTCATGACAATGATCACGTTAGGAGTTCAAGAGCTCGACGGAAGTTCGGACAATCGTCGGAGGTTCTGCGGGAACAAATCCGAGAAGTCCAGAAGCTTGCCAAAGGAGCTCGTCGGAACTTGCCAAGTGGATCGTCGCAAGTCCAGGAGTTTGCCGGAAGTCCGCAGGAGGATCACCGAGGGTTCGTCGGATGATCGACGGAAGTTCGTCGGAAACTCGCCGGAAGAAGCGATTGACGCACCGGAGCAAGCTGCAGAATATGTCTTAGGAAATAATCGTAGTTAGTACATTGATTAAGTTATAAATGGGAGGTGATCCCATTAGCTTAATCTTAGGGCAATTGGGCCCCTGAAAGAATCAAATTGGGCCGAATGGATTAACCCATTCGGACCCTGATTGCTGTGGGAGGTGCAACCGCCCCAGCCAAGAGGTGGCACCACCCCGGGCTCAGTCTCCGAGCGAGACTGGGCGGTGCAACCTCTTCTGTCAAGAGGTAGCACCGCCAGAGCTCAAGTTTTGAGCTCTGCCAGGCGGTGCAACCTCCCTAGTTAGGCGGTGCAACCGCCTGAGCTCGGTCTTCGAGCTCTGGCAGAGAGGTGCAACTGCCCCTGACAGAGGTGGCACCGCCTAGAGGCTCAGTCTTCGAGCTCTGCCAGGCGGTGCAACCGCCCCAGTCAGGAGGTGCAACCGCCTGATCCCGGAATTCTGGGAATTGACAGATTTAAGCTCCAAATTTGAACTGGGTTGGGGCCTATAAATACCCCACCCATTCAGCACTGAAAGCGCAGAACACACACTCGAAATCTTGCTGTCTTTCTGTGATTCTTAGAGCTCAAAACTGCTAGTTCTCCTCTTTCTGTTCTTCAAAGTTTGAGTTGTAAAGAGAGGCGAGAAAACTTTTGTAAGGGTTGTCTCCTAAGCCCGTCAAAAGGAGTGAATCTGTAAGAGGGTGGTTGGCCTTCGCCTATTGAAGGAAGGCCTCTAGTTGACGTCGGTGACCTCGTCGGTGGAGGAAGCCAAAAGTGGAGTAGGTCAAGATTGACCGAACCACTCTAAATCTCGGTTTGCATTTCCTTTGAGCATTTTACCTTCATTGCAAACTTCTCAATAGCTTACTGCCCTATGCGATTTTACGAACGAGTTTCAAGGTTCAGACGTAAATCTGCATTTAGACATAAATCTGCTTTTTCATATGATCATCATATTACAGATTGCGTTTACGTTTTGAGCTTTACCATAACTGCACACTGCCTTTATACTCCTGCTTAAACCGCATCTTATCTAATCAAGTGATTTACGAATCAGCATTTAGACGTAAATCAGTTTCTTCGTACGAACGTCGGATTTCAGTTTGCGCCGATATTCTGGTTTTCATCATAGCTGCAAACTGCTTGCATAGTTTGACTTTAACCTTGCTTAGTATCAACTTTCATACAGAAGTTGTTTTTATCGTTCGAACGCAGCTTTCGATTTTAATCACAGAAAGTTTTCCGCTGCACTAATTCACCCCCCCCCCCCCTCTTAGTGCTATCGATCCTAACAGTTGGGAGTTCAAGAGTTCGTCGGAAGTCCGGATGTTCATCAAAAGTTCTATCGGAATTGATCAAGAAGTCTATGAGCTTGCCGGGAGTCCATCAGAACATTGCCGAGAGATCACCGGAAGCTCGTTAGAAGAAACCAAACTTATTTTGCTTTGAATATGTCTTTCGAATCGTAGTTAGCACATAATTGGAGTTGGGATTGAGATGTAATCTCATCAACTCTGTTAGGGGCCAACTAGGCCCGAAGTTGGGCTGGTTTGGGCCAGATTCAAGGCCCAACCAGGATGCTGAAAGCCTGGCCGACGGTGGCACCGCTTAGGAGACTCAGTCTCCCAGGTGGTTTGGACAGTGATACCGCCGGCAGTAAATGCTGCTAGTGGTGGTACCGCTCCTGTCAGGCGGTGGTATCGCTTAGTGTCAGGATGCCAGGCGGTGGTACCGCCCGTACCCAAGAAACCCGGGATGAGATATTTTTAGGCTCTAAGTTTGAATCAACTTGAGGCCTATAAATACCCCTTTAATCCTTGGTTAAATAACACATAACTGAGAGTAAAAAAGGAAAAAAAACTCTATTTCAATTGTGTGTGAACTCCTCTCAAAGTTCTAAGTATTAGAATAGTTTGAGAGAGGAGTAAGTGGGGGTGTAAGGGTTATCTCCTAAACCTGGTAAAAGGAGAAAGAGCTGTAAATGGTAGTTGGTCTTTGCCTATTGAAGGAAGACCGATAGTGGATACTGGTGGTCTCGGCGGAAGAGGAATCGACAGAGTGGATGTAGGTCATGACGACCGAACCGCTATAAAAATCTGGTTTGCTTTTCTCTTAAGCAATTTACTTTAGCTGCAAACCACTTTACTTGCTTTACATCCACTATGCTCTTCCGTGAACTTTCAAAGTTATTACCTTTACGAAACGAATTTTCATCGGAAACAGATTTAATCGCAACGAAGTTTTGAACCGACGTAATTTTTACCGTTGCACTAATTCACCCTCCTTCTTAGGGCCGACTCTTTTCCTAACAGCTGGTATCAGAGCCTCGTATTTCTCATTTGGTTTAACACCCAAGAGAAATGGCTCATTTCGGCTTTCAAGAGGGTCACTCTCTAATTCATCCTCCCTTTTTTAATGGGATGAACTACACATATTGGAAAACTTGAATCAGAGTTTTCTTACTTTCGTTGGATTTGAACTTATAGAATATTGTTGAAAGCGATTTTCTAAGGTCTTCTCTTCCAATGAACTATTGGAATGATTTGGAGAAGAAGACTTTTTCCTTAAATGATAGAGTTATGAACACCCTATTTTGTGCCTTTGACAAAACTGAGTTTAATCAGGTTTTTACTTACGAAACGACTTTTGATATATGACACACTCTTAAAATCACTCATGAAGGCACAAGTAGATTTAAAGTTTCGAAGGTCAATCTTTTAATACACGGTTTTGAACTATTTCGAATGAAGCCGAGCTAAACCATTATTGACATGTACACCCATTTTATGAATGTTGTGAATGGTTTAAAAGCTCTTGGCAAATGCTTTTCTAATTTTGAACTCGTTAACAAGATTTTTCAATCACTTTCTAAAAATTGGGATTCGAAAATAACGACTATTTAAGAATAAAAAAATTTGAATACTTTTTTGATCGAAGAACTTATCGGGTCTCTAATGACCTATGAAATGACATGCAATGCACATGAAGAACTTGAGAACCACCTCCCAAAGAACAAGAAGGATTTCGGACTAAGAACAATTGAAGACCACTCGAGCATAAGCTCAAGTGATGGTGAACTTGAACTCACAACTATGAAATTTAAAAAGTTCATGAAACAAAAATTAAAGAACAAAAAGAATGCAACTACTTGCTATGAATGCAAGAAGAAGAAAGTGACTTTGGATGAATCAATCTCATCCGAAGACGAGGAGAAAATCAACAAAGGCGATGTGGCAAACTACGCCTTAACAACATTTTACAATGAGGTAAACAACTCAAACGAAACTCCCTTAGTTTACTTTGAAATTACTTGATGTTCTTCATGAGTTATTTTTAATTTAGTTTAAAAAAAAATATAAATTTCTTTTTAAAAATTACATGTTTAATGATTTAATAAAAATGCAAAAATAAAATAGGATCATGCTTATCATGTTAGTAATTTTGAAAATGATAATAAAAATTACATGTTTTATGTTAAAGGAATAAAATGTTAGATCTAATGATAATCCTATGTTTGTTTTTCAAGAAGAAATAATGTGTATTTTGATGATTTCCGATCTTGATTGAAACTATGCTTGATGTCTTAATGAAAATGTTAAGAGGTTTGATATCATGCTTAATGTGAAATTATGCATGATGATTTTTGTGATTCATGGCCTATTGATCTTTGTCGCAATGAAAATTACTTTTTTTTTATATATAAACAAGATGGATGGTTTTTATGACAAAACTTATTTTTCAATCCTAAACATTGATACATGTTTTTATTTGGCATAAATGAAAAAGACATACTTATATGAAATCAATCTTATGAATTGAATCACTATAAAGAAGAAAGCTTTCTACTTGAAAATTTTCTTTTTCTCTACTTCATCGATTTAAAAAAAAAAAAGGAGATTGATAAATCTATTTATATTATTTTGAATCTCTTGAACTACGAAAGTGATTTTGATAATTTGAATTTGAATAATTTTTTATCCAAATCATAATCTTGATTCCTTGATATTTACAACTTAAGATTTATTATGAATCAAGATTTTTCATTAATCGTTCTCCTACTATTCGACGTGGTATTTTTTTAAGAGAAATTTTTCTAAATGAATCATGATTTTTCTTGTGAGTTCTTGGATGTATTACTTAAGATATTTTTTGAATCAAGATCTCTTCTTTGTACTCCTATGATTTTTTCTTGGTATTTTATCTAAAGAAGAGATTTACTATATAAATCATATCTTGTGGCATTCATGATTTAATATTATTATCTTTCATGACATGATGTGTAAATTCCTTTGTATTTGTGGTTGTAAACCTCATGTTATAAGTAGAGTATTGATGTAAAAATTATATTCTTCTACTCTACTTCCTCCTTGTTTACAATAACAAAGGGGAGAAAGAAAATTGTTAGCTTAAATGAGAAACTTAGACATTTAGATCTTCCAAATGCATAAATTCTTCTTATACATTTTTCGAATTATTGATCTTGATCTCTTGAATTTTAGACTTGATCTTTCATTTTTTATGACTGAAATAATGACTAGAATATTGATGTAATTATGAATGATGATTTGGAATCATACATTTTATATTTTTGGAAATATACATGATGATTTGGTATTATGCTTGCTATACTTCAACTTATGATAATGATGCATGCAATGATGAAATATTCATAATGAAAAATTATTTTATCATTCATGACTTGATTTTTTCATCTTTGTTATTTATCCTTTGTCATGATTTGAAAATTATTGTAAAGGGAAAAAGAGATACAAAATTATATTCTTCCCTTCTTTTTTACAATGACAAAGTGGGAGATAGCTAGCTAGCTAGCTAGCACAAGTCAAGAAGATGCAAAAATTTGCTTGCTAGCTTGCCTATCTTAAGTTGCAAAAAATTCACTAGCTTGTATAATGCAAAACTTGTTAGCTTGCTTCATGTAAAACATTGTATCTTGCTAGCTTGTTATCTTGCATTATTTTTCAAAAACTTGCTAGCCTTCATACTTCAAAGAGAAGTAACACTTATCAAATTGCTAGCTTGTATGTTGTAAAATAATGTAAAATTTTACTAGCTTGCACTTTGCAAAGAAAGCAAAAATGGCACTTCTCAAAAGAGAAGAAAGAGCTTGCTATCTTGAACATCACTATCTTGCCTATCTCAAGAAGCAAAACTTGCAACTTGCACATTGCAATAGGAAGCAAGAATTGCTAGCTTACACACTTCAACAAGAAAGATATCTTGCAATTGCTTTCAAAATTTTTGCTAGCTTGTAAGTTGTAAACTTGCTATCTTACTACCTTGCATATCTAAAACTTGATAGCTTGCATGATGTAACACTTGCTAAATTTTCTAGCTTACAAATTGCATGATGATAAAACTTGATATTATGTTATGATTTGACATTATATCTTAAACGCTTGAAAGTTACACTTCTCCTTTTTGTTGATAACAAAGGGGGAGAAGTATGATCATGTTATGCATGATGACATGTTGCAAATATTTATGATAAAATTTATAATGACTTGAATTCAGCTTGAATTCAAGGTTCTATCAATATGACATATTGGTAGGAGGAGTTAAGGTTAACTCCGTTATCAATTGGTTGTCATCATAAAAAAAAGAGATTATTGTATCTCATATTTTGATGATGAAACCAATTAATAGTATTTATGATTTGATCTACATTTTGAGTGATACAAGATACTTCGATTAGGGAGAGACAATTAAAGCAGGAAGAATCATATTGCGTCGGAGGAAAACATGTCAAAAGATTGAACGTCGAGCTAAAGGATCGATCGATGTATCGATAGAAGGCTTCATGCCATGGATTCGGGCATCGGGCCAAGAAGAGCGGAAATTGCACTAAGGATATCGAAGTTGCGAAGGTCAACTGACCGATTGGGTAATAGGCCACAAGAGAGGACGATGCGCCAAAGAATCGGATAAAGCATCGAAGGACCAATGACATGCCAGACAATATGATTTATGTTTAGTAATAATTGTCTAGATCGAATTATGTTTTTATATATGCAGGATTTTCTACGATAGTAAGGAATAAAGCAAAATGAAGTCCCAGAGTCAAGAACGTAATTCCGTTGGGAGTTCGAGAGAACGTTAGAAGTCTGGACGTTCGTTGGAAGTTCTATAAGAATTAACCAAGAAGTCCAGGAGCTTGCCGGGAGTCCGCCGGAACATTACCGAGAGATCACCAGAAGAAACTAGACTTATTTTGCTTGAATATGTCTTAGGAATCGTAGTTAGCATATAATTGGATTTGGGATTGGGAGGTAATCTCATCAACTCTATTAGGGGCCAATTGAGCCCGAAGTTGGGCTGGTTTGGGCCGAATTCAAGGCCCAACCAGGATGTTGAAAGCTTGGCCGGCGGTGGTACCGTCGGCAGTAAATGTTGCCAGCGGTGGTACCGCCCCTATCAAGCGGTGGTACCGCCAAAGCTCGGTCTCCGAGCTCTGTCACATAGTGGTACCGCCTAGCACAGGCGGTGGTACCGTCCGTACCCAAGAAACCCGGGATGAGATACTTTTAGGCTCCAAGCTTGAATCAACTTGAGGCCTATAAATACCCCTCTCATCGCTGGTTAAATAACACACAACTGAGAGCATAAAAGGAAAGAAAACTTTGTTTCAATTATGTGTGAACTCCTCTCAAAATTCTAAGTGTTAGAATAGTTTGAGAGAGGAGTAAGTGAGAGTGTAAGGGTTATCTCCTAAACCCGGTAAAAGGAGATAGAGTTGTAAAAGGTGGTTGATCTTCGCCTATTGAAGGAAGACCGATAGTTGATGCCGGTGGCCTCGACGGAAGAGGAATCAACGGAGTGGATGTAGGTCACGATGACCGAACCACTATAAAAATCTGGTTTGCGTTTCTCTTGAGCAATTTACTTTAACTACAGACCACTTTACTTGCTTTCATCCACTACGCTCTTCCGTATTCTTTAAAAGTTATTACCTTTAAGAAATAATTTTTCGTCAGAAACAAATTTAATTGTAATGAAGTTCTGAACCGACGTAATTTTTACCGTTGTACTAATTCACCCCTCCCCCCCCTTAGTGCCAACGCTTTTCCTAACAAATTAAAGTAGGTTGAATCATATTGGGCCGAAGAAAAATATGTTAGAAGATTGGACATCAAGCCGAAGGATCGATTGACGTATCGGCAGAAGGCTTCGAGCCATGAGTTCAGACATTAGGCCAAGGAGAGTGAAAATTGTGCCAAGGAAATTGGAGTTGCAGATGTCAACTGACCGATTGGGCAATAGGCCGCAAGAAAGGATGATGCGCCGAAGAATCGGATGAAGCATCGATGAACCAATGACGTGCCGGACAACATGATTCAAGCTTTGTAATAATTGTCTAAAATCAAAGTAGGTTTTAATTGTGCAGGATTAACTATGATAGCGATCAAGACATAAAGCAAAATAAAGTCCCAGAGTTAAGAACAAGATTTCGTTGGGAGTTCGAGAGTTCGTCGGAAGTCCGGACGTTTGTCGGATGTTCTGTCGAAATTGACTGAGAAGTCTAGGAGCTTGCTAAAGAAGCTCATCAGAACTCACCAAGAAGATCATCGTGAAGTCTAGAAGCTTGCTAGGAGTCCGTTGGAACATTGCTAAGAGATCATTGGAAGTTCACCGGAAGATCGTCGGAAGCTCGCCGTAAAAAATCTAGACTAATAGGACCGAATTAACTTATTGTATACCTTAAATTTTGAATCCATTTGGGGTCTATAAATACCCTAGCTATTCCTGCATGCAGTAGCAAGAAAAGTGAACAAAAACTCTATGTTTGTAGAGTTGAAAACCCTTATAAAGTATAGAGTCCCTCCTCCTAAAATTTAGAGACCATTTTAAGGGAGAGTGTAAGGGAAGCTTTATAAAAAGGGTATGTAAAGGTTCTCTCCTGAGCCTATAAAAGAAGAATAGAGTTGTAAGAAGGAGGTTGATCTTCACCTATTAAAGGAAGATCATTAGTGGATATCGGTGGCCTTGATGGAAGAGGAATCGGTGGAGTGGATGCAAGTCACGATGACCGAACCACTATAACTCGGTTTGCATTTACTTCTTACAATTTACATTTACTGCAAACTACCCATCTTTACTTGCTTTACATCCACTACACTCTTTTGTATGCTTTCAAGTTAACATCTTCCGAAATGGATTTAATTGCAATAAGATTTTGAACCAACGTAATTTTTACTGCTGCACTAATTCACCACCCCCACCCCCCCCCTCTTAGTGCTAACTCATTCCTAATAGTTGGTATCAGAGCCACGCATTTCTCCTTTGGTTTAACACCTAAGCAAAATGGCTCTTTTCGGCTTTCAAAAGGGTCACTCTCTCATTCGTCCTCCCATATTCAATGGGATGGACTACACTTATTAGAAAACTTGAATGAGAGTTTTCTTGCTTTCTATGGATTTGAATTTATGGAATATTATCGAAAGTGATTTTCAAAAGTCTTCTACTCCAACGAAAGAATGGAATGATTTAGAAAAGAAAACTTTTTCCTTAAATGCTAGAGCTATGAACGCTCTATTTTGTGCTTTGGATAAAATTGAGTTTAATTGGGTTTCTACTTGCGAAATGACTTTCGATATATGACACACTCTCAAAATCACACACGAAGGTACTAATAGAGTAAAAGATTCTAAGATAAATCTTTTAATGCATGATTTTAAACTTTTTCGAATGAAGCCAAGCGAAACCATTGTTTATATGTACACCTATTTTATGGATGCCATCAATAGTTTAAAAGCTCTTGACAAATATTTTTCTAATTGTGAACTCGTTAACAAGATCTTAAGATCTCTTTCTAAAAATTGGGAGTTGAAAGTAACGACAGTACAAGAAATAAAGGATTTGAATAAATTTTCACTTGAAGAATTTATCGGGTCCTTGATGACCTATGAAATGATTCATGATACACTTGACGAACATGAGAACCATCTTCCAAAGAATAGGAAGGATTTGACACTTTGAACAATAGAATACCACTTGAGTGATGACTCAAGTGATGATGATGATGACCTTGAACTTCTTGCTTAAAAAATTATTAAAACAAGAATCAAATAATAAAAACAAACTTGAAAAGAACGTAACTACTTGCTATGAATGCAAAAGGAAAAAAGCACTTTGGGACGAATCAAGTTCATCCAAAGATGAAGAACAAACCAATAAAGGCGAAGTAGCAAACTATGCCTTAACGACTTTCGACCATGAGGTAACCAAAACCCCTTTGCTTTATTTCGAAATTATATAATGTATTTTATGAGTTGTTTTAAATTTGCTTAGAAAAATTATATATAATTTTTTTTAAAATTGCATGATGTAATAATTTTTTTTTTTGGATCATGCTAGTAATTTTGAAAATGATAATAACAATTGTATATTTTATGAAAATATAATAAAATGTTAGATTAAAAATCTAATAATTAATCCTATGTATGTTTTTAAGAAACAATGTGTATCTAAATTAATGATTTTCAACTTTGATTGAAAATACTCAATGAAATCATGATTGATGTTTTAATGACATAATGATGTAAGATGTAATGGAAATATTAAAGTTTTGATACCATGCTTGATGATTTTATACTATGCATGAGATTTTAAAATTATGCATGATGATTTTTGTGATTCATGGCTTATTGATCTTTGTCATAATGAAAGTTGCTCTTTTGATTTTATACCATGATGTATGTTTTTATTTGGCATAAAAAGGACAAAAGCATGCTTGTACGAAATAAACAACTTAAAATAAAACATCTCTATCTTATTGATTTTTCAATAAAAGATTAATGAATCCATGTATATTATGCTTTTATGAATCTCTTGGACTATGAAAATAAATTTGAATGAGTTTTATCAAAATCATAATTTCTTGAGATTTATAACATGAAATCTGTTATAAATCAAGATCTCTTATTTGATCTCTTATGTTTCTCTTTGCATTTTCTAAAGAGGAAAATAATCCAATTCATGATATTGATTTCTCGATATTTGATACTTGAAATTTTTCTATGAATTAAGATCATTTTCTCCTTGTTTCTTTTTGTTATTCACAAAAAAAAAAAAAGGGAAGGGGAGACTTATTCTAACAAACCATGATATGCTACTTGGCATCTTGAGAATTTATGACTTGAGTTTTGTTATGCATTTCTTCCCTTCTTGGTTCTTGTTTACAATGACAAAAGGGAGAAAGAAAATCGCTAGCATCTCAAGAAATTGATAAATCAATTAATGTCATTTTGAATCTCTTATGATTTTGATGATTAGATGATTTGAATCTAAATGAGATTTTTCCAATCCAATCATGAACCTTCTCTTGATTTTTTAACTTGAGATATTCTTTTATGAATCAAGATTTCTTACTCTTTATTTTCATATGATTCTTACATTTTGAGAAAATATTCTATATTAATCATGTCTTTTTGTATTCACATGATCTTATCTTTCATGATATGATTTTTATAATTCCTTGTATTCATGAAGTATATCTCATTACCAAAACTCTCCTGATATTGTTTATTGTGATGATATGAAATTATGCATGAAATACTCATGAATTTATGTTGATGCATACAAATGAGAAATTATGATCATGCATGGTAGGATATAATGTAATTTGATATTTTGATACCATCATGATTTAAATTATTTATGATTTGGAATGATGCATGTAATACTATGATTTGTTGCTAAAATGATGTATTATGAATGATTAAGTATTATGTATAATATTCCCATAGTAATGATTTATTTTTGGTATCATGTATGAAGTAAGAATGAAATATAGGGTTTTAAAATTGTGCATGTGTTAATTTGAAACTATAATGATGCACAAACATATTGAAATAAAATTGATACTTTACATTTGTCATAATTTGAAAATTGATGAATTACACTATTATATTATTATTCCCCTCTTTTTGCCAATGACAAAGGGGGAGAAAGAATTGCTAGCGTGAACATCTCAAAAGAGAAAGATTTGCTAGCTTGTACAATTCAAAAAGATGCAAAAACATGCTAGCTTGCTCATCTCAAAAGAGGAGCAAAGATTGCTAACTTGCTTATTTCAAGAAGCAAAATTTGCTTTCTTGAACAACTCAAATATTGCTAGCTTATATTTTCTAAAATGATGTAAAAAAAAATTATGCTAGCTTGCATGATGAAAAACTGGTTAGAATTGCTAGTTTGAACATTGTAAAGGAAGCAAAAATTGCTAGCTTGCACTTCTCAAAAGAGAAGAAAGAATGATGCTATCTTGTGAATTTTGCTAAGTTACACATTTCAAGAAAATACAAAAATGATGCTATCTTGTACATTTCAAAACTAACTAATTTGAACATCGTAAAGAAAAGCAAATATGCTAACTTGCATATTTTTAAATTTGCTAGCTTGTATATTGTAAAACTTGCATATCTCTAAAAATTGATAGTTGCACTTCTCATTTTTGTTGATGACAAAGGAGGAGAAGTTATGATGATAATCATGCATGTAATGATGTACTTAGATATTTTGATTATACATGATTTTATGATGCATGCAATGATGTGATAAATTGATTATTTCAATACTCGTTGCATGCAATGTTGAAATAATATGATTTCAAAGTTTCTATCAATATGGCATATTGATAGGGGGAGTTTGTTTAAACTCCGGGAGTTAAGGTTAACTCCATCATCAATTGGTTGTCATCATCAAAACGAGGAAGATTGTTGAATCTTATATTTTGATGATGAAACCAATTGATAGTGTTTATGATTTGATCTGCGTTTTGAGTGACGTAGGAAGCTTTGATCAAGGAGAGAATTAAAGCAGGAAGAATTATGTTGGGTAGGAGAAAAACATGTCAAAAGATTGGACGTCCAGTCGAAGGATTGATCGATGTATCGGCAGAAGGCTTCAGGCCATAGATTTGGATATTAGGCTAAGGAGAGTGGAAATTACGCCAAGGAAATCAGAGTTGTAGAGGTCAACTGATAGATTGGGCAATAGGTCGCAAGAAAGGACGATGCGCCGAAGAATTGGATGAAGCATCGATAAACCAGTGACATGCTGGACAACATGATTCAAGCTTTGTAATAATTGTCTAAGATCAAAGTAGGTTTTAATAGTATAGGATTAACTACAATAGTGATCAAGGAATAAAGCAAATGAAGTTCTGGAGTCAAGAACGAGATTTAGTTAGGAGTTCGAGAGTTCATCAGAACTCCGCACGTTCATCGGAAGTTCTGTCAGAATTGACTGAGAAGTCTTGGAGCTTGCCAAAGAAGCTCATCGGAACTCACCAAGAAGATCATTATGAAGTCCAAAAGCTTGCCGGGAGTCCGCTGGAACATTGCTGAGAGATCGTCGGAAGTTCGCCAAAAGATCGTCGGAGCTCGTCGGAAGAAACCTAGACTAACCAGACCATATTAGCTTATTATATGCTTTAAATTTTGTAATTAGCACATAATTAGGTTGAAATTGGGCCAACTCAATTAGCGGGCAGTTGGGCCCAAGTTTGGGTTGGTTGGGCCTAATGAAAGGCCCAAACAGTGACCCAACATGTGGCACCATCGTGACATAATCTCCAAGACTATGTCAGGCGATGGTACCGCCAGTTTGGATGATGGTACCACCCAAACATAATCTTCTAGGTGGTGGTACCACCAGACTGGGTGGTGGTACCGCCTAGTGTCAGGCTGCAGGTGGTGGTACCGCCCGTACCCTGAAATTTTGAGGGTTTGAATTTTGGTTCTAATTTTAAAGCCATTTGGGGTATATAAATACCCCATCTATTCCTGCATGGAGTAGCAAGAAAAATGAACAAAAACTCTATGTTTCTAGAGTTGAAAACCCTTGTAATGTATAGAGTCTCTCCTCCTAAAGTTTAGAGACCATTCTAAGGGAGAGTGTGAGGGAAGCTTTGTAAAAAGGGTGTATAAAGGTTCTCTCCTAAGCCTGCAAAAGGAGAATAGAGTTATCAGAAGGAGGGTGATCTTCACTATTAAAAGAAAATCATTAGTGGATGCCGATGGCCTCGACGGAAGAGAAATCGATGGAGTGGATGTAGGTCACAACGCCTGAACCACTATAACTTGGTTTGCATTTACTTCTTGCAATTTACATTTACTACAAGTTGCCCTTCTTTACTTTCTTTACATCCACTACACTCTTCTGTATGCTTTCAAGTTAACATCTTCCGAAATGGATTAAATCGCAACGAGATTTTGAACCGACATAATTTCTGCCGTTGTATTAATTCACCCCCCTCTTAGTGTCGACTCGTTCCTAACAGATATAAGGGAATCCAATCCATTGGATATATTTGTTCTTAATTATCATAAACCTATAGTCCCTCATCCATCTAATATCTTAGAGACTGTATACCTAGTATGGTGCTGTTAGACCTATATGGTTTCTACTCGAGTCTCGCTCTAATCGGATTCTTTCGGAGACTCTTTCTCTCTTAATCTGAATGACACTAACTAGGGATTTGATTAGGGATTTTTTTGAGTAAGAACAAATGAGATATTCCTCCTATGACACCAAGAGTGGATGATCTTCTATCGACACTCAATGACACCGAGGGTTGACTACCACTCCCGATGACTAGCTATGCTAGATCTGGAACATCCAAACCTATAAGTCCGATATCAAAGAGTGGAGCACTCATACAGGACATCCTTGGTATCTCAAGTATAAGGACTAGGTACACCACTAGGACAACAGAATCGTTGTCTGAAAACGAGGTATCATTAACTATCTAGCATTTCATGAGTGGATCAATCAGTGAACTCATTCTCCAATGAGCACTTGCATTGTATCCTTAGTGTAATCACATGACTAGCTATGAGACCAGCTGAACCCATCATAAGGACGAGTATACAATATACCAGTATGTCTAGTTATCTCGATGTCCCTTTTGAGTAACCTATGACTGGGATTATTTAGGATATGTGTTTAAAAGTGAATCGGTCTCATTATTGTTGAATCTTGGATTTTGATGATGAAACTAATTGATTGTGTTTAGATGTTTAACTGCATTTTGAGTAATGCAGGTCTACTCGATCAGGATTAGATAGTTAACACAGGAGGAATTGACATTATGCCGGAGGAGATCACGTTAGGATATTGGATGGCAGAAGGCTTCGGACGTCGGGCATCGGGCCAAGAGCGAAATTGCTCCAAGGATATCGAGGTTATGGAGGTCAACCACCAATTGGGCAATAAGCCGCAAGAGAGGACGATGCACTGAAGAATCGGACGAAGCGGTAACCAATGACGTGCCGGGCAACAGAATGTCAATTCGCGTTGTAATAATTGTCTAGATCGGAGTAGAGTTTTGGCTTGTGTGTGCAGGATTAACTACGATAACGATGAAGACATAAAGCGAAACAAAGTGTCGGAGTAAAGCGCGAAGGATTTGTTGCGAGTTCGAGAGTTCGACAAAAGTCTGAAGGTTCGTCGGGAATGCTGCCGGAACTAGCCAAGAATGAGTAGGGAGCTTGTCGAAGGGTTTTTCGGAAGCTCACCGGAAGGTAAATTTGGAAGTTCGCGGAGCTCACCAAGAAAGATTGGAGCTTGCCAAAGAAGCTCGTTGGAACTCGCCAAGATCAAATCGTGAAGTCTAGGAGCTTGCCGGGAGTCCGCATAATGGTTTCCGAGAGTTTATCGGAAGACCGTCGAAAGTTCGCCGGAAGCTCACCGGAAGAAGTCTTGACTTGCGGAATTTGTAATAGCTTAGGAAATGTTTTTAAATTCGTAGTTAGCATGTTAATTAAGGTTAGGATTAGGTGTTAATCCTATAACCCAAGTAGGGGCCAATTGGGCCCAAAATTAGACTTGGTTTCGGCTGGACTTAAAGCCCAACTAGTGAACCGAAGTGTCTGGTGGTGCTGGGTGGTGGCACCGCCCAGCACCTGAGAGCCAGGCGGTGGCACCGCTTGACTGGGCGGTGGTACCGCCAGTACATTGTCAGTGTCAGACACTGACAAGCGGTGGCACCGCCAACATCGGGAACCAAAGAGAATTCAAATTTTGGAGCCCAAATTTGAATCAGCTTGAGGCCTATAAATACCCCTCAATTCTCAACTGAGATTACAATGTTTGA
Source organism: Musa acuminata AAA Group (assembly GCF_036884655.1). Taxonomy (NCBI): domain Eukaryota; kingdom Viridiplantae; phylum Streptophyta; class Magnoliopsida; order Zingiberales; family Musaceae; genus Musa; species Musa acuminata. The sequence goes on along the minus strand of NC_088333.1, from coordinate 34,168,475 downwards.
GAAGCAAGAGATTGAGATAAAAGTCTTAGCAAAGCCTTTAGCAAGTTTTTTTTTTCAATAGCTTGAGTGTTCACCTCCCACTTTCTCTTTGAAAATTTGTAAGAGTGTGAACCACTTGTAAAAGTTTGTAAGAGGGGTATTTGTCCTTCCCCTTCAAAGTGATTTGTTAGTGGAAGTTGGGAGCCTCATCGAAGAAGGCTTCGCAAGTGGATGTAGGTTGCATGACCGAACCACTAAAAATCGGTTTGCGTTTATCTTATTTTCATTTATATTACTGCAAATCATCTTCACTTTGATGCTCTACTTTTTTGTCTCCTTCTTACATATCCCTTTAAGTTAAAATATAATCGAAATGGTTTCAAACGAAACGTTGCTTTTATCGTACGAAGTTTCCGTAAGTGTTTAAATCGTCAAAAGTTTATCGTACTTTACCGCTGCACTAATTCACCCCCCCCCTCTTAGTGCCACTTAGATCCTAACAATTGGTATCAGAGCTTGGTATTTCTCATTTCGGATTTACACCCGAGAGAAATGGCTCTTCATGGCTTTCAAGAGGGCTTATCGGTTATTCGTCCACCATTGTTTAACGGATTGGATTACACATATTGGAAAACTCAAATGAGAGTTTTCTTAATTTCTATGAATTTGGATTTATGGAATATCGTTGAAAACGGTTTTCAACTTCCCTCTAAATCAATGAACGAATGGTCGGATTTGGAGAAAAAGTATTTTTCTTTAAACGCAAAGGCTATGAATGCCTTATTTTACGCTTTGGACAAAAATGAGTTCAATCGGATTTCAACGTGCGAAACGGCTTTTGATATTTGGCGAACACTTGAAATCACGCACAAGGGAACTAGTAGAGTCAAAGACTCGAAAGTTAACATTTTATTGCATGATTTTGAGCTTTTTCGAATGCAACCAAGCGAGACTATAGGTGACATGTACACCTGTTTCATGGATGTCGTCAATAATCTAAGAGTTCTTGGTAAATCTTTTTCGAATTTTGATCTCGTAAGCAAGATCTTAAGATCCCTTCAAAAAAGGTGGGATCCTAAAATAACCGCAATACAAGAAACAAAAGATTTCAATATTTTTCCACTTGAAGAACTAATTGGTTCGTTGATGACATATGAAATGGTGCACAATGCACATGATGAACATGATGAACGAAATCACCTTCCAAAGAATAGGAAGGATTTGGAACTACGGACAAATGAATACCACTTGAGCAATGACTCATGTGATGAGGATAATGATGAACTTAAACTTCGAACACTAAATCTTAATAAGTTCATTAAACAAAAATCTAAAATAAACAATGAACTTGAACGGAGGAAGAGGCCAAAGAAGAGGAAGGCAAACAAGGATGAATCAAGAACTTCCAAAGGTGAAACGACGAATTGGGCTTTAACGGGCTTCGACTACAAGGTAAGTAACTCAACTCTCTTGAATTATTTTCAAATTACTTGAAGTTTTTCATGAGTGCTTAATCTAGATAGTAGGAATAGGAAATAAAAAATTATTTTTCAAAAATTATATCATGTTTTTCTTTTTAGCATCTTTAAAAAATTAAAAATTTGATCATGAAAAGCATATTGGTAAGATTTCATGCATGTTATGTTTTGAAATGTTGAATGATGTATGCAATATTAGGGATGATAATTATATGATATGTGATAATGCTTAGGATTAATCCATGCATGTGTATCTTGATGATTTTATGTCATGCATGAGTTTTTGAAGTAAATGTTCATTTGAAACTCTCATTTTAGATTAACATGTTTTTGGTCTAATCGTTTTTATGACGAATTAAGATGATATTCCCATGACATATTAAGATGACATAGTGCATGTACATCTATGTATGAATTTCTTGATAGTCTTTTGATGATAGATGTGATATCATGATGTGTTTGGTCTTGACGGTTTCATGACGAAACTTATGTTTCGATTTTAAATGATGATACATGTTTTCACAAAAGACTTGAATACCCTCACATGAAATAAATTGTATGAAATGGAAATAAATTTTCTATCCTATTGAGATTAATAAATTTATTTTACCAATCTTATGAATCTCATGAAAATATACATGATGATAAGCATGTGTTATTTTCATGAGTGTATTTGAAAAACATATGGCAAAACTATATCCGAATGCATGAAAGTATTAAATTTCATTTTCGGATTCTCTTGATCGAAATTCATTTTTCGATCCTAAACGTTGATGCATGCTTTTATTTAACATAAATGGAAAAGCATGCTAACATGAAATCAATCACTTAAAATGAAATACTTAAAAAAAAGAGAAAAATATATTATCAATGAAATCATGAATCTACTTATGTTATGAATTTTGTGAACCATAAAAGTGATTTTGATGATTTGAATTTGAAATGAGTTTTATCAAAATCATGATATTGATTTCTTGGAATAACATGAGATTACCTTTGATGATCATTTTGATTATTATGTTTCATGAAATTTTGGATTCATGACTTGGTCTTACATTTGTTTATGAGATGGTTGAAATCTTTGTACCTTTGAATTATCCCTTCTCCTTTCAATTTTTGAATTTATGCATGTTATATGTTAAACATTTGAAACCATATTTTGGTATCATGCATATCTAAGAAATGTTGATTTGATAAATTTAATGAGTTGAAAATAAATGATGATTTTTATCTTGAATACAACTTGTGAATCTCATGAAAATAAACATGATGAATATTTTGAAAATAAATGAGTGTATCATGCATTTGTTCTTAATGATTTTTCTTGAACATACTTTTTGAAATCATACTTGATGATGAATATCAAGATATTAAAAGGATGTTATCATGGAATCATGCTTGATGATTTGTGTTTTACCTTTCCGTCTTAAATGTTGACACTTGTTTTATTAAAGGTAAAGGCATGCTTATAAGAAGCAAATCACATGAATAGAAATTTATAAAAATGAAATGTGATCCTCTATCTTATCACCTTTTCAATAAATCTATGCTTGTCATGTATGAATTTATTGAATGTTACATCTTCCTTAATTCATTTTGTTCTCCTAGATTTATTTACCAAAGAGGAGAATCTTCCGAATGAATGAAATGATACAAATGAATCATTTATCGATATATCTTTTTGAAATATCTTTTTAATGTGATGTTGATAATTTAAGATGCCTGTTGGAATTCATGACATGAGATAATTGAATCCTTGACTTACTCTTTATATGGCTTGAAAATAGATGTTTAAAATCTTGCTTGATGAGTTGTTTTATAAGATTTTGCCTTTACGTCTTGAACTTTCATGCTTGTTTTGATTTGGCATATAAAGACTAAGGCATGCTTAGATGAAAAAGAATCACTTAAAAAATACCTTTCCTATCTGATCGAGATTAATGATTTCATGATATTTTGTGAATCTCGAAATTGATTTTGATGACTTGATTATGAGTTTCAAGTTAACGATTTGACTTGAATGAGTTTTATCTAAATCATAATCTTGATCTTGCAAAATTGGAATCACAAATAATATCTTTTGTTATTCATGAATTGATACTCACAATATGAAAGTATTGGTATTCATGACTTGAATTTGATCGAAACATTACATGCTTAAATTAATCATTCTCCTATGTTTCAAAAATTCTTTAAATACCTTATGTGATGATTGAAAATTAATTTGCTTAATGATGAATCATGAATCATGACTTGATCTATGATATTACTATATTTTAATCATGATCCTTGGTTGTATTATTCTTTTGCTCTATTAAAAAGATTTGTCAAATGAATCATGTCCTTCTGGAATTTTCTTGATATCATGACATGATTTTGTAATATGGCTTGTATAATGATTAAATTTTTTAGCCATTGATTTCTCTCTTCTTTTCGATAATCATAAAGGGGGAGTTAGTTTACTAGCTTGCATATTTCAAAGGAAGGAAAATTTGCTAGCTCGATCATTTCATTGAAAGAACTTGCTATCATGAACACTACCAATGAATTGCAAATCTTGCAATATATAAAGAGAAGCAAAGATTTGCTATCTCGAAAGAAGCAAAAAAAATGCAGAACTTAGAAAACTTGCAATATAATTGCTCTTGCCATGCTTTATATAAAAAATAGGTTGATATCCTTAAAAGCATCACATTAAATTTTTTAGTGTATTGAAATGTATCACATGTATCGCAAAGTAAAATTTTTGAGACTATTATCATATCATGTTTAACAATTGATGTCTTTCATGACATGATTTCTTTGCATTATTGTCTTGTATGTATCATGTGATGATTGAAATATTGATTAATGCAAATTCATAGTTTATGTAAAAGTTTAAATCATTGGTTCCTCTCCTTCTTTTCGGCAATGACATAAGGGGAGAAAGATTGCTAGCTCGATGCAAATGCTAGCTAGCTTGTACTCTTCCCTTCTTTTCGACAAAAACAAAGGGGAGAAAGCTTTTGCTGGTTAGAACATGCAAAGAAAAGCAAAGTGCAATCTTGCACAAGAAGCAAGTGTTGAACTGCCATGATTGAACTTAAGAATCTTACTATGCTTTTGTGCTTATATGTTGTGATGAAAAGCTAGCTTGTATCTAGTAAAACTTGCATATCGTAAAAATTGCTAGCTTGTAGTCTAAAGAGAAACAAACAGTTGCTATCTCAAGAAAAGCAAACATGCTAAAACTTGCACATCTTTAATTGCTAGGTTGCATGATGATAAAATTTGATACTATGTTTATCATGCAATGATTTAAACTTTTTATCTCTACACACATAAGAGTAGGAACTTCTCTTTTTTGTTGATGACAAAGAGGGAGAAGTATGATGACATGACATGTTATGCATAAGTTTATGATGACATGTTGTTTGGATTCTTGAATCCAAGAGTTTCTATTAATAAGGCATATTGATAGGGGGAATTTGGTTGAACTCCGGGGAGTTAAGGTTAACTCCGTTAGTCATCAATTAGTTGTCATCATAAAAAAGGGGGAGATTGTTGAATCTCGGATTTTGATGATGAAACTAATTGATTGTGTTTAGATGTTTAACTGCATTTTGAGTAATGCAGGTCTACTCGATCAGGATTAGATAGTTAACGCAGGAGGAATTGACGTTGCGCCGGAGGAGATCACGTTAGGATATTGGATGGCAGAAGGCTTCGGACGTCGGGCATCGGGCCAAGAGCGGAATTGCGCCAAGGATATCGGGGTTACGGAGGTCAACCGCCAATTGGGCAACAAGCCACAAGAGAGGACGATGCACTGAAGAATCGGACGAAGCGCCAACCAATGACGTGTCGGGCAACAGAATGTCAATTCACATTGTAATAATTGTCTAGATCGGAGTAGAGTTTTGGCTTGTGTGTGCAGGATTAACTACGATAACGATGAAGACATAAAGCGAAACAAAGTGTCGGAGTCAAGCGCAAAGGATTTGTTGCAAGTTCGGAGTTCGACGGAAGTCTGAAGGTTCGTCGGGAATGCTGCCGGAACTAGCCGAGAATGAGTAGGGAGCTTGCCGAAGGGATTTTCGGAAGCTCGCTGGAAGGTTCGTTGGAAGTTCGCGAAGCTTACCAAGAAAGATTGGAGCTTGCCAAAGAAGCTCATTGGAACTTGCCAAGATCAAATCGTGAAGTCTAGGAGCTTGCCGGGAGTCCGCAGAATGGTTTCCGAGAGTTTATCGGAAGACCGCCGAAAGTTCGCCGGAAGCTCACCGGAAGAAGTCTTGACTTGCGGACTTTATAATAGTTTAGGAAATGTCTTTAAATTCGTAGTTAGCACGTTAATTAAGGTTAGAATTAGGTGTTAATCCTATAACCCAAGTAGGGGCCAATTGGGCCCAAAATTAGACTTGGTTTGGGCTGGACTTAAAGCCCAACCAGTGAACCGAAGTGTCTGGCGATGGCACCGCCCAGCACCCGAGAGCCAGGCGGTGGCACTACTTGGCTGGGCGGTGGTATCGCTAGTACACTGTCAGTGTCAAACACTGACAGGCGGTGGCACCGCCACTGACAGGCGATGGCACCGCCAGCATCGGGAACCAAAGAGAATTCAAATTTTAGAGCCCAAATTTGAATTCTCTTGAGGCCTATAAATACCCCTCAATTCTTAGCTGAGATTATAACCTTTGAGAAGCAAGAGATTGAGATAAAAGTCTTAGCAAAGCCTTTAGCAAGTTTTTGTTTTCAATAGCTTGAGTGTTCACCTCCCACTTTCTCTTTGAAAATTTGTAATAGTGTGAACCACTTGTAAAAGTTTGTAAGAGGGGTATTTGTCCTTCCCCTTCAAAGTGATTTGCTAGTAGAAGTTGGGAGCCTCATCAAAGAAGGCTTCGCAAGTGGATGTAGGTCGCATGACCGAACCACTATAAATCGGTTTGCGTTTATCTTATTGTCATTTATATTACTGCAAACCATCTTCACTATGATGCTCTACTTCTTTGTCTCCTTCTTACGTATCCCTTCAAGTTAAAATGCAATCGAAACGGTTTCAAACGAAACGTTGCTTTTATCGTACGAAGTTTCCGAAAGTGTTTAAATCGTTAAAAGTTTATCGTACTTTACCGCTGCACTAATTCACCCCCACCTCTTACTGCCACTCCGATCCTAACAATTATCGTGATCTTATCACTATCTGATTACCATTGTATAGATCCATGGACATCAAAATATATTCATGCAACAGGCAATATAAAGTGATAAAATATCAAATAATAATAATAAGCAAAAAGATTGTGTGTCAAGTCACACATGTCATCACTCACGTGATTGGTTTGTAGGGCACCTATGACTAGCACCAGCTTCTTGCATTCATAGTATATTATTTGATCCTTTTTTAGTTTACTTTTATTCTTAATATCTTGTTTTGTTTTGTTCCTTCTTAAGAATTTTTTAAACTTTCTTGTAAGGAGTGTCAAGTCATCATCAACTTCATCATCGTCACTTGAATTTTCAACCAAGTGATATTTTTTGGTTCTAAATGTCATGTCCTTTTTGTTCTTTGGAATATTGTTCTTAAGTTCATCATGTGTTATACACATTATTTCATAGGTCATCAAGGACCCAATAAATTCTTCAAGAAAAAAATTATTAAGGTCTTTTGCTTCTTAAATTGTCGTTACTTTAGGATCCCAACTTTTTGGAAGAGATCTTAATATCTTATTAACAAGTTCAAAATCAGAAAAACTTTTACCAAATGCTTTTAGACCATTGAAGACATTTGTAAAATAGGTATACATGTCTCTAATGGTCTCGCTTGGTTTCATACGAAATAACTCATAGCTAAAAACCAAAAGATTAATTTTTGACTCTTTAACCCTACTTATGCCTTCATGTGTGACTTTGAGTTTGTGTCAAATATCATGGGTAGTTTCGCATATAGAAACCCAATTAAATTCATTTTTATTAAGAGCACAAAACAAAGCGTTCATCGCTTTAGCATTCAAAGATAAAGTCTTCTTTTCCAAATCATTCCATTCGTTCATTGGTTTGGAAGACTTCACAAAATCACTTTCAACAATGTTCCATAATTCGAAATTTATAGAAGGCAAAAAATTCTCATTCTCGTTTTCCAATGCGTGTAGTATGTCCCATTGAATATAAGAGGACGAGTGATAGAAAAAACCTTTTGATTAACGGCAAAAGTCATCTCTCTTGGGTTTTAAACTAAATAGAGAGTAACCTTGCTCCGATACCAATTGTTAGGATCAAGTTGGCACTAAGAGGGGGGATGAATTAGTGCTTTTGGAGAATTATGCCGATAGTGAAAATTTGTATGATAAAACTATATTGGAAAGGCATTTAAGCTTAAAGATATTCGTAGGAGAGTGATGAAGATATAAAGTAGTTGCAAAGTAAGTAAATAGCAAAGAAGAGAAGGCACACCAATTTATAGTGATTCGGTCGTCGTGACCTACGTCCACTCTCGATTCCTCCACCCTTAATGCCACCGACGTCCACTATTGGTCTTCCTTTAATGGGCGAAGACCAACTACCCTCTTATAACTCTTTTTTCCTTTTACAAGTTTAGGAGATTACCTTTTATAAGCCTCACACCAATTTTATAGTGGTTCGATCGTCGTGACCTACGTACACTCTCGATTCCTCCTCCGTTGAGGCCACTGGGATCCACTATCGATCTTCCTTCAATGGGTGAAGACCAACTACCCTCTCACAACTCTTTCTTCTTTTTACAAGTTTAGGAGGCGGAGAATACTTAACGCTTTTTCAATACTTTTACAACCAAAATCTGAAGACTTTTTTTTTACACTTTTCGTGCTCTTTTATGCAGGAAAGAGTGGGGTATTTATAGGCCCCAATGGCTTCAAAAATTGAGTCATAAAATGTCTCATCTTGGGATTTTGAGTTACTAGCGGTACCATCACCTATAGACTAATATTAGGCGATACCACCACCTAGTCTGGTGGTACTACCACCTAACAAAGCTATTAGGAACAAGTCGGCAATAAGAGGGGGGGTGAATTAGTGCAGCAGATAAAAATTACGTCGGTTTGAAAAATCTTTTGTTTCGATTAAACCCGTTTCAGAAAGATATTAACTTGAAACATATTCCTAAGAGTGTGTAGCTAAATTAATGAGGAAGTTGTTGAATCTCGTATTTTCATGATGAAACCACTTGATATGTGTTTATAATTTAAACTGCATTTTGAGCGATGGAGGTCTACTCGATCAGGTTTAGACAGTTGACGCAGGAGGAATTGACGTTGCGCCGGAAGAGATCACGTCAGGATATTGGATGGCTGAATGATTCGAACGTCGGGCATCGGGCCAAGGAGAGCGAAATTGCGCCAAGGATATCGGGGTTGTGGAGGTCAACTGCCGATTGGGCAACAAGCCGCAAGAGAGGACGATGCACCGAAGAATCAGATGAAGCGCCAACCAATGACGTGTCGGGCAACAGAATGTCAATTCGCGTTGTAATAATTGTCTAGATCGGAGTTGAGTTTTGGTTTGTGTGTGCAGGATTAACTACGATAACGATGAAGACATAAAGCGAAACAAAGTGCTGGAGTCAAGCGCGAAGGATTTGTTGCGAGTTCGAGAGTTCGACGGAAGTCCGAAGGTTAGTCGGGAATGCTGTCGGAACTAGCCGAGAATGAGTAGGGAGCTTGCCGAAGGGTTTTTCGGAAGCTCGCCGGAAGGTTCGTTGGAAGTTCGTAGAGCTTTCCGAGAAAGATCGGAGCTTGCCAAAGAAGCTCGTTGGAACTCGCCAAGATCAAATCGTGAAGTCTAGGAGCTTGTCGGGAGTCCGCAGAATGGTTTCCGAGAGTTTATCGGAAGACCGTCGGAAGTTCGCCGGAAGCTAACTGGAAGAAGTCTTGACTTACGGACTTTATAATAGCTTATAAAATGTCTTTAAATTCTTAGTTAGCATGTTAATTAGGGTTAGGATTAGATGTTAATTTTATAACCCAAGTAGGGGCCAATTAGGCCCGAGTTCAGACTGGTTTGGGCCAAGTTTGGAGCCCAACCAGTGAGCTGATTTGGCCTAGGCAGTGGCACTGCCTAGGCTGGGCGGTGGCACCACCCAGCACTCGAGAGCTGGGCGGTGACACCTCCTGGGCTGGGCGGTTGCACCGCCCAGCACCCGAGCGCTGGGCAGTGGCACCGCTAGCATCGGGAACATACGAGAATTCAAATTTGGAGCCCAAATTTGAATCCTCTTGAGGCCTATAAATACCCCTCAAGTCTCAACTGAGAAGACAACTTTTTGAGTAGCAAGTGTTTGAGAGAAAGGTCTTAGAAAAGTCCTAGCTAATCTTGTTTTCATTTTGCTAGTGTTCACCTCCTTCTTTCTTGCTGAAAATTTGTAAGAGAGTGAACCGCTTGTAAAGAGTTGTAAGAGGGGTATTTACCCTTCCCTTTCAAGAGATTTGCTAGTGGAAGGTGGGAGCCTCATCAAAGAAGGGCCTCGCAAGTGGATGTACGTCATTTGACCGAACCACTTTAAAATCAACGTAATCTCCGGTTTGCGTTTATGTTTAGGCATTTATCTTTCTGCAAACCTTTACTTTGCTAAGTTCACTGCCCTCATCTTATTACGTACGCCTTCAACGCAATTGAAACGGTTTCAAACGAAACATTATTTTTATCGTACGAAAGATTTTCTAAAACCGAAGTTTTAATCTGCTGCACTAATTCACCCCCCCCTCTTAGTGCCGCTCCGATCCTAACAATTGGTATCAGAGCAAGGCTCACTCTCATATTTGGTTTAATACCCAAGAGAGATGGCTTATTCCGGAATGCAAGAGGGACACTCTATCACACATCCACCTATGTTTAATGGGTCGGATTACACGTATTGGAAGACCCGTATGAGGATCTTCCTCATTTCTATGGATTTCGAGCTTTGGACTATTGTCGAAAATGGATTTCAAAAATCTTCTCTTCCGATGAACGAATGGAATGAATCAGAGAAGAAGGTTTTTGCCTTAAACGAAAAGGCTATGAATGCCTTGTTTTGTGCTTTGGACAAAAATGAGTTCAATCGGATTTCAACGTGCGAAACGGCTTTTGATATTTGGCGAACACTTGAAATCACGCACGAGGGAACTAGTAGAGTCAAAGACTCGAAAGTTAACATTTCAATACATGATTTCGATCTTTTTCGAATGAAGCCAAGCGAAACCATTGTTGACATGTACACCCGTTTTACGGATGTCGTCAATGGTTTACAAGCTCTTGGCAAATGTTTCTCGAATTTTGAACTTGTTAGTAAAGTTTTACGATCACTTTCTAAAGCTTGGGAATCAAAAGTAACGGCAATACAAGAAACAAAAGATTTAAATATTTTTCCACTTGAAGAACTTATCGGCTCATTGATGACATATGAAATGGTGCGCAATGCACATGATGAACACAATGAACACTTGGACCACCTTCCAAAGAACAGGAAGGATTTGGAACTCCGGACAAATAAATATCACTTGAGCGATGACTCAAGTGATGAGGACAATGATAAACTTGAACTTCGAATACTAACTCTTAATAAGTTCATTAAACAAAAATCTAAAATAAATAATGAACTTGAACGGAGGAAGAGGCCAAAGAAGAGGAAGGCAACCAAGGATGAATCAAGAACTTCCAAAGGTGAAACGACTAGGGCTTTGACGAGCTTCAACTAAAAGGTAAGTAACTCAACTCTCTTGAATTATTTTGAAATTACTTAAAGTTTTTAATGAGTTCTTAATTTAGATAGTAGGAATAGGAAATAAAAAAAAATTGTTTTTCAAAAATTATATCATGTTTTTCTTTTTAGCATCTTTGAAAAAATTAAAAATTTGATCATGAAAAGTATATTGCTAAGGTTTCATACATGTTATGTTTTGAAATGTTGAATGATGTATGCAACATTATGGATGATAGTTATATATAATGCTTAGGATTAATTCATGCATGTGTATTTTGATGATTTTATGTCATGCATGAGTTTTTGAAGTGAATATTGATTTGATACTCTCATTTTGGATTAACATGTTTTTGGTTTAATCATTTTTATGATGAATTAAGATGACATTCTCATGACATATTAAGATGACAAAGTGTATATACATCTATGTATGAATTTCTTGATAGTCTTTTGATGATAGATGTGATATCATGATGTTTTATTTTTGGTGTGTTTGGTCTTGATGGTTTTATGACGAAACTTTTGTTTTGATTTTAAATGATGATACATGTTTTCACAAAAAGATTTGAACACCCTCACATGAAATCAATTATATGAAATGGAAATAAATTTTATATCCTATTGAGATTAATGAATTTAGTTTACCAATCTTGTGAATCTCATGAAAATAAACATGATGAATATTTTAAAAATAAATGAGTGTATCATGTATTTGGTCTTTATGATTTCTCTTAAACATATTTTTTTGAAATCATACTTGATGATGAATATCAAGATATTAAAAGGATGTTATCATGGAATCATACTTGATGATTTGTTCTATGAAATTTACCTTTCCGTCTTAAATATTGACACTTGTTTTATTAAAGGTAAAGGAATGCTTATAAGAAGCAAATCACATGAATAGAAATTTATAAAAACGAAATATGATCCTCTATCTTATCGATTTTTCAATAAATCTATGCTTGTCATGTATGAATTTATTGAATGTGATTTTGAGGATGATTTCGGATTTCACAAATGCTTGATTCATACTTATGACATGAGACACATTTTAAATATGAATCATGTTCAATGCTTCAATCATATTATATCTCCCTTAATTCATTTTGTTCTCCTAGATTTATTTATGAAAGAGGAGAATCTTCCAAAAATAAAATGATGCAAATGAATCACTTATCGATATATCTTTTTGAAATATCTTTTTAATGTGATGTTGATAATTTGAGATGCCTATTGGAATTCATGACATAAGATAATTGAATCATTGACTTACTCTAGCTTGAAAATAGATGTTTAAAATCTTGCTTGATTAGTTGTTTTATAAGATTTTGCCTTTATGTCTTGAACTTTCATGCTTATCTTGATTTGGCATATAATGACTAAGGCATGCTTAGATGAAAAAGAATCACTTCAAAAATGCTTTTCCCATTGGATCAAGATTAATGATTTCATGATATTTTATGAATCTCGAAATTGATTTTGATGACTTGATTATGAGTTTCAAGTTACCGATTTGATTTGAATAAGTTTTATTTAAATCATAATCTTGATCTTGTAAAATTGGAATCACAAATAAAATCTTTTGGTATTCATGAATTGATACTCACAATATGAAAGTATTGGTATTCATGACTTGAATTTAATTGAAACATTGCATGCTTAAATTAATCATTCTCCTATGTTTCAAAAATTCCTTAAAAGCCTTATGAGATGATTGAAAATTAATTTGCTTTATGATGAATCACGAATCATGACTTGATCTATGATATTGATATATTTTAATCATGATCCTTGGTTGTATAATCCTTTTGCTCTATTAAAAGGATTTATTGAATGAATCATGTCCTTCTTGAATTTTCTTGATATCATGACATGATTTTGTAAGTTGGCTTGTATAATGATTAAAATCTTTTGGCCATCAATTTCTCCCTTCTTTTCGGTAATGACAAAGGGGGAGAAATATATGAATTGATACTATGAGTGCCATATTTGAATGATAAATATATGAATTAATAAGTGCCATATTTAAATTTGAATTATGTTGAGATATCAAAAGAAGCTTGCATTGAAATATATGGTAAATTGATAATCGAAATGCTATGATTGCCATATGCCATGTTTGCATCATATTAAGATATCAAGAACTAGCATTGTAATTTTACTTGCTGATATCTTGTCATATGATGAAATGCTACAAATTGTTGCTAAAATGATGCATGCAACACTTATGCTTTTTATGTGATGTATTGCATATGATGTGTATCATGAATGCTTTAAATGATGAATGTTTGGTATCATGATCAACATGTTGATAAATGCTTGAAAATTTTAATGTTTGAGTATCATGTATGATATGCTTATTAATGATGATTGATTTATTTTTCGGTATCGTGCATGAAAAATAAGGTTATTGAAATTGTGTATGTTTTAATTTGAATATATAATGATGCACAAATAAGAATGATACTTACCTTTGTCATAATATGAAAATTGATATAAGGGTCTTCCCTTCTTTTTGACAATGACAAAGGGGAGCAAGAATTTCTAGCGTGGACATCATGAAAAGAGGCAAACTAACTAGCTTGCACAATTCAAGATGAAAGCAAAAATTGCACTTCTCAAAAGAGAAGATGCAAATGTAACATTTGCCAAATTGTTTGCTTGCCTCATGTAAAACATTATCTCTTGCTAGTTTGACATTTTTGCTAGCTTGTATGTTGCAAAACTTGATCACTTTTCAAACATTTTGCTAGCTTGCATGATGTAGAACTTGCTATCTTGAACATTACCAAAAGTGCTATCTTGTATGCTATAAAACTTGTATATCTAAAACTTGATAGCTTGAATGTCCTAAGCATGATGCAATACTTACTAAATTTTCTAGCTTCAAAACTGCATGATGATAAAACTTGATATTATATTTTTCATTCAATGAGTTGAACTTATATTAAAAACACAAAGAATAGTTGTACTTCTCCTTTTTGTTGATGACAAAGGGGGAGAAGTATGTTGATGACATGATATGCATAAGTTTATGCATATGTTCATGATGATGTGTTGCAAGTATTCATGATGAATATTGCAATGACTTGAATTCAGTTTGAATTCAAGGTTCTATCAATATGGCATATTGATAGGGGGAGTTTGTTTAAACTCCCGAAGTTAAGGTTAACTCCGTCATCAAGTGGTTGTCATCATCAAAAAGGGGGAGATTATTGAATCTCGTATTTTGATGATGAAACCACTTGATATGTGTTTATAATTTAAACTGCATTTTGAGCGATACAGGTCTACTCGATCAGGTTTAGACAGTTGACGCAGGAGGAATTGACGTTGCGCCGGAAGAGATCACGTTAGGATATTGGATGGCTGAATGCTTCGAACGTCGGGCATCGGGCCAAGGAGAGCGAAATTGCGCCAAGGATATCGGGCTTGCGGAGGTCAACTACCGATTGGGCAACAAGCCGCAAGAGAGGACGATGCACCGAAGAATCAGACGAAGTGCCAACCAATGACGTGTCGGGCAACAGAATGTCAATTCGCGTTGTAATAATTGTCTAGATCGGAGTTGAGTTTTGGTTTGTGTGTGCAGGATTAACTACGATAACAATGAAGTCATAAAGCGAAACAAAGTGCTGGAGTCAAGCGCGAAGGATTTGTTGCGAGTTCGAGAGTTCGACGAAAGTCTGAAGGTTCGTCGGGAATGCTGTCGGAACTAGCCGAGAATGAGTAGGGAGCTTGCCGAAGGGTTTTTCGGAAGCTCGCCGGAAGGTTCGTTGGAAGTTCGCGGAGCTTGCCGAGAAAGATTGGAGCTTGCCGAAGAAGCTCGTTGGAACTCGCCAAGATCAAATCGTGAAGTCTAGGAGCTTGTCGGGAGTCCGCAGAATGGTTTCCGAGAGTTTATCGGAAGACCGTCGGAAGTTCGCCGGAAGCTCGCTGGAAGAAGTCTTGACTTACGGACTTTGTAATAGCTTATAAAATGTCTTTAAATTCGTAGTTAGCATGTTAATTAGGGTTATGATTAGGTGTTAATCCTATAACCCAAGTAGGGGCTAATTGGGCCCGAGTTCGGACTGGTTTGGGCCAAATTTGGAGCCCAACCAGTGAGCTGATTTGGCCTAGGCAGTGGCACCGCCTAGGCTAGGTGGTGGCACCGCCCAGCACCCGAGAGCTGGGCGGTGACACCTCCTGGGTTGGGCGGTTGCACCGCCCAGCACCCGAGCGCTGGGCGGTGGCACCGCCAACATCGGGAACATATGAGAATTCAAATTTGGAGCCCAAATTTGAATCCTCTTGAGGCCTATAAATACCCCTCAAGTCTCAGCTGAGAAGACAACTTTTTGAGCAGCAAGTGTTTGAGAGAAAGGTCTTAGAAAAGTCCTAGCTAATCTTGTTTTCATTTTGCTAGTGTTCACCTCCTTCTTTCTTGCTGAAAATTTGTCAGAGAGTGAACCGCTTGTAAAGAGTTGTAAGAGGGGTATTTACCCTTCCCTTTCAAGAGATTTGCTAGTGGAAGGTGGGAGCCTCATCGAAGAGGGGCCTCGCAAGTGGATGTAGGTCATTTGACCGAACCACTTTAAAATCGGCATAATCTCCGGTTTGCGTTTATGTTTATGCATTTATCTTTCTACAAACCTTTACTTTGCTAAGTTCACTGCCCTCATCTTATTACGTACGCTTTCAATGCAATTGAAACGGTTTCAAACGAAACGTTATTTTTATCGTACGAAAGATTTTCTAAAATCGAAGTTTTAATCCGCTGCACTAATTCACCCCCCCCCCTCTTAGTGCCGCTCCGATCCTAACAGAAGTATGGCAATTTGCAATTAAAGTAAAGAGCAAAACAGAAATGCAAATCGAGTTTATAATAGTTCAATCATCGTGACCTACATCTACCCCTGATTCCTCCTTCGTTGATGCCACGGTATCCACTATCAGTCTTCCTTCAATGGATGAAGACCAACTACCCTCTTACAATACTTTCTCCTTTTTACAGGTTTAGGAGATAACCTTTACAAGTCACTCTTTTATAAGTATTCCCTCACACACCTCCCTTAGGACTAACTCTAAGTACTAGGAGGAGGGAACTCAAAGTTTTGGCAGAGTTTACTCATTTTTTTCTCTAGAATTCTTACTTGTTTCTTGCTACCCAAGTGGGGTATTTATAGGCCCCAAATGGTTTCAAAAATGGAACAAAAAATTTAAACTTCCAGGTCTTTCGGGTATGGGCGGTACCACCACCTGTAGCCTAACATTGGGTAGTACTATCGCCTGACACACTATCATTGGGCGGTAACACCGCCCAATCTAGTGGTACCACCGTCTGACAGCCTCGGAGATCGTGTTTTTCAAGTTTTCCAACTCACAAGTGGTTCTACCGCCTATTCTGGTGGTGCCACCGCTTGGCCCAACATTTGGGTCATTGAATGGGCCTCTCAATGAGCCCAAATCACTTCCAATTTAGGCCCAATTGGCCTCTAATTGAGTTGGCCTAATTCTAACCCAATTATATGCTAACTATGAATTTTAAGACATTCACTAAGCTAAATAAGTCCGTAAGTCTAGGTTTCTTCTTGTGATCTTCCGGCAAACTTCCGACAATCTCTCGACAATATTCCAACAAACTCCTAACAAGCTCCTGGACTTCATGATGATCTTCTTGGTGAGTTCCGACGAGCTTCTTTGGCAAGATCCTGGACTTCTCGGTCAATTCCGATAGAACTTCTGATGAACTCTCGAATTCCTAATGAAATCTTGTTCTTGACTCCGAGACTTCATTTTGCTTTATGCCTTGATCGCTATCATAATTAATCCTGCATATTTAAAACCTACTTTAATCTAGACAATTATTATAAAGCAAATCAAATATTGTCCGACATGTCATTGGTTCATCGGCGCTTCGTCCGAATCTTTGGCGCATCGTCCTCTCTTGCAGCATATTGCTCAATCGGCTAGTTGACCTTCGCAACTCCGATTTACTTGGCATAATTTTTGCTCTTCTTAGTCCGATGCTCGAACCCATGACCCTTTAGTTCCCTCCTATTTATAGAAGCACCCTGTTAACTTAACCCTAAAGGATCATACCATATTGGATATTGGATCTCTATCTAACTACGCAAGCTCTTATATTAGTGGGTCTCGACCCAATAATCTCATATTGGCTCTTATTATATCTCATTCATAGGATTCAATAATTCAAGGGCTTATTAGATATCCAATAAGATAGGGGCTCCAACGGATATCTCATATCCGAACCTGTACTCATCGTAACACCTATTATATGTGTGTGACCCTCTAGGATTAATATCGAGCTGGTCATGAGTCATACCTATTAGAACTCCTTCTAGATCAGTGAATTATTATCTCTATAATAATTCGCTCGACTTATTGACTGCGGATGTACTAGGCCACTACGATATAGGAAAATTCAATCTATTGGACATGTCTGTCCTTAGTTATCATGTATCTATAGCCCCTCATCTATCTAATATCCTAAAGATCGTATATCAGGCACGGTGTCATCAGGCCTATATGGCTTCTACTCGAATTTCGCTCTAATCGGATTCTCCCGAAAGACTCTTTCTCTCTCAATCTGAATGATCGTAGCTAGAGATTTACCTGAGTAAGAACATATGAAATATTCCTCTCATGACACTGAGAGAGAATGATCCTCTATTGACACTCGATAGCCCTCCTAAGATTGGCTGTCACTCCCAATAACTAGTTATGTTAGACTTGGAACTTCCAAACTTATAAGTTTGGCATCAAAGAGTGAAATACTCATACAGGACTAGACACACTATTGGGATGACGAAATCACTATCTAATAATAATGCATCATCAACCATTTAGCATTCTGTGAGCGGATGAATCAATAAACTCATTCTTTAATGAGCACTTGCATTGTATCCCTAATGTCCCCATATGAGTAGTTATGAGACTAATCGCCTCCATCATATGGAAGGGTATACGGTATACCAGTCTGTCCTATTATCTCGATATCCCTCTCGAGTAACATATGATCAAAATTATTTCGGGTATGTGTTTAAAGGCGAATCGGTCTTATTATTATAATCTCATCATGATCTGATTCCTATTACACATATTTATGAACATCATAATATATGCAGTATGCAAAATAAAATGATAAAATATAAAATAATATAATAAGTAAAAAGAATATGTATCATGTCATATGTGTCATCACTCATGTGATTAGCTTTTAAGGCACCTATGACTAGCACTCATCTATAGGATCTAATAATTTATGGACTTATTGGATATCCAATAAGATAGGGGCTCCAACGGATATCTCATACCCGAACCTCTACCCATCGCAACACCTACTATATGTGTATGACCCTCTAAGCCCAATATCAAGTTAGTCATGAGTAATACCTATCAGAACTCCTTCTGGCTAAGTGAATTATTATTTCCATAATAATTCACTTGACTCATCGACTATGGATGTATTAGGCCACTACGTTGTAGTCCCCAAACGGTATAAGGGAATTCAATACTTTGGACCTATCTATCCTCAATTGTTATGTATCTATAATCCCTCATCTATCTAATATCTTGTAGACTGTATACTGGGCATGGTACTGTAAAGTCCATTGGTTTCTGCTCGAGTCTCTCCCTAATCGGATTCTCTTGGAGAACTTTTTCTCTCTCAATCTAAATGACCCTGGCCAATGATTTGTCTGAGCAAGAATACATGGGATATTCCTCTCATGACGTTAAGAGTGGATGATCCTCTATTGACACTCAATAGCCCACATAAGGTTTGCTACCACTCCCGATGACCGGTTGTGCTAGATTTGAAACTTCTAAGTCTATAAGTCTAATATCAAAGAGTGGAGTACTCATACAGGATATCCTTGGTGTCTTAAATCTAAGGACGAGATATACCACTAGGACGACATAATTACTATTTGACAATGAGGTATCATCAATCATCCAACATTTTGTGAGTGAATCAATAAGAAACTCATTCTCCAATGAGCACCGACACTATATCCCTAATATCCCCACATGAGCAGCTATGAGACTAGCTGCCTCCATCATATGGATTGATGTATAGCACACTAGTCTATATGATCATCTCGATGTCTCCCTCGAGTGACCTATGATTGAGATTATTTGAGGTCTATGTTTAAAGATGAATAAGTCTCATTATCATAATCTCATCATGATCGAATTCTCATTGCACAGATCCATGGACATCACAGTATATGCAGCATGCAAGATAAATTAATAAAATTTTAAATAATAATAAGCAAAAAAAAATGTGTATCATGTCATACGTGCTATCACTCACATGATTGGCTTGTAAGGCACCTATGACTAGCACCACCCTTATTACAACTCTTTTCTCCTTTTTAAAAATTTAGGAGAGAACCTTTATAACTCTTTTTTTATAAGTAGTCCTCACAACTCTCTTAGATTGACTTTCAACAAAGAATCACAAGTTTTCAACAAAGATTGCAGAGGAAGGACTCAACACTTTCAAAAAAGATTGCATACTTAGAATCACAAGTTTTCAAGCTCTTTTCTTACTATCTCAAGCAAGAATGAGTAAGGTATTTACAGACCTCAAATGACTTCAAAAAATAGAGTCAAAAAGTTTCATCCCCGGGTTTTCGAGGCACTGGCAGTGTTAGGATCAAATTAGCACTAAGAGGGGGGGTGAATTAGTACTTACGATAAAAATATCGTCGATTCAAAAAACTTCAATGATTTTGAAAAGCTTGATTTGACGAAACTTGTATCAGAATTGATATCGAAAGTGTGTTTTACTTGAATTAAATGTAATAAGCAATTAAAAATAGAGAATAACAGTAATGAAGAGCAAAAAGAGAGTGCACACCAAATTTATAGTAGTTCGATCGTCATGGCCTATATCCACTCCCGATTCCTCCTTCGTTGAGGCCACCGGCATCCACTAACAGTCTTCCTTCAATGGGCAAAGATCAACTACCCTCTTACAACTATTTTTCCTTTTTATAGGTTTATAAGACAACTCTTTACAAGTCTCACATCTCTCTTATATTGATCATAAAGCTAAAGGAGGAGGAGGCAAGTTAGCACTTTTTTAACACTTTTACAACCAAAATCTCAAGACTTTTGTTCATACTTTTCATACTCTTTTATGCAGAAAAGAGTAGGGTATTTATAGACCCTAATGGCTTCAAAATTAGAGCAAAAAAGTATCTCATCTCGGGTTTCTCCAAGTATTGGCAGTACCACTGCTAGTACTAGGCTGTACCACCGCTTACAAATTGACATTGGGCAGTACCACCGCTTAATAGAGCCACGGAGATTAGGCTCTGGTGATACCACCACCTGACAGCATTAACTGCCAATAATATCACTGTCCAGTCTGGGTGGTACCATCGCCTAAACCACCTAGGAGGCTGAGCCTCAAGCGGTTCCGCCACCCAGTTCGGGTGGTGCCATTGCTTGACGTGGCTCCAAGTGGCTAAATGAGCCATCCAATTGGCTAAATGAGCCATCCAATTGGCTCAATTTAGCCCTATTTATGGCTCAATTGGCCCCTAATTGAGTTAGTAGGATTTCTCCCAAAACTTACTTAAATTAAAGTCCTAACTATGATAGTTAAGGCTAAAATAATTTATGATACAAGGAATCTAAGTTGTTCGACATGTCAATTGTTCTAAATTCTCGGTGAACTTCTAGCAATCTTCCTTCGAGCTTTCGGCGAACTCCCAGTGAACTTCATGAGCTTTCAACAAACTCCTGGTAAACTTCTAGCGAGCTTTCACTACATCGTATGATCCTTCGGTGTATCACCCGATTCATCTGGCCCGATGCCCGATCATTAACTCTGACCCAACATTAGATTCTTCTTCAATCGGTTTGCCTATCTCACAATTGTAGTTAATCCTGCATTACTTATATCAACACATGGATTAGATCATTAATTCATCAATTGATTTCATCAAGATTCAATAATCTCTCCATTTTTTATGATGATAACAAATTGATGATAGAGTTAACCTTAACTCCCCCTATCTATATGTCATATTGAGATAAGACAAACTTGAATTCAAAAGGAATCATAACATTTGAATTTAAATGAAATAATTTCGATCATAGTGATCAAATGTAATATATCATACCAAAATTTTATACATTGTGCATTATCATAATTTCAAGTCATCAAAGTATAACATGCATGATTTCATCGCCTCATGCATGATAATAGAATTAACATTATTTTGGGCATGATTCCAAAACATTCATCATTTCTCCTCAATAACAGAATTAACATTATTTTCGGCATGATTCTAAAATATTCATCTTTTGTCTCCTTTTTTCATCAAGAGAATCATTCAACAATTTGTGCAAGTATTTTAAATTATGCAAGTAAGTTTTACATGCAAGCTAGCAAATTTGTAAAATGAGAAGTTAAAGCAAAAACTTTACAAAATAACTATTTTTATTTCTTGAAATGGGAAAGGTAGCATTTTTGAGTGTAAGTACTTTTTGGTTCTTCTTGAGATGTGCAATTTTTTTTTCTTTTGTCATAAAAATAAGAAGAAGAGGAAGAAGAATAAGGGAAGAATTCATTCATCACAAGAAAAATCAAGTTATAAGAACCAAAGCCATAAAAGGATTTGAACCAAATCAAATCCAAGAAAAATAAGTTCATTGAATCAAGCTTCTACTATCGCAAAGAGAAAGGATTCATCATAAAAGATCAAAATCTATATTCTTGTATCAAATCCCTATAAAGGATTGCATACTAAAAATTTATGAATCAAATCCCTATTCTTGTAAATAGAATTAAGAAGGATTCATAAAAGATCAAGTTGGCCAAAAATCCATGAATCGAATCTCTTCTTTAGTGAATTGCAAGAAGAAGGAATGAAGGAAATGATCTTGATTTAAAAAGAAAAGTTAAGTTACGAAAAATCAAGAAATCCAAAAAATATATAGAGGAATTCATGCATTTGGAAGATTTAACATGTCTAATTCTCTTCTAATAAAATCAAATTATTCCTTATTTAAAGGTTTTATAAAAACATCAGCTAATTGATATTTTATATTAATAAATTCTAAAGATATATCATGGTTATTAACATGATATCTAATAAAATGATGTCTAATGTCAATATGTTTAGTTCTATAATGTTGAATGTGATTTTTTGTTAAACATATTGTACTAGTGTTATTACATTTTATAGTTATGTTTTTCTAGTAAATTCCATAATCTTCCAATGTGTTTTTCATCTACATGACTTGTGCACAATATGTACTTGTTGCTATATACTTAGCTTCGGTTGTAGATAATACAATTGAGTTTTATTTCTTGGAAGACCAAGAGACAAGTACATAACCTAAGAGTTAATATGTTTCGGATGTGCTTTTTCTATCTATTTGACAATTAGCAAAATCAGCATCGGTATAAGCAATCAATTCAAGAATTTTAGTTTTTGGATACAATAATCCTATATTAGGAGTTCCTTTTAGGTATCTAAAAATCTCTTTAACAGCTTTTAAGTGAGATTGCTTGAGATTTGACTGAAATCTAGCACATAGTCCAACACTAAATATAATATTAGGTCTAGTTGCTATAAGGTATAATAAACTACCTATCATACCCTTATAAGTCTTTTGATCAAAACATTCTCCATTAATGTCTATATGTAATTTTGTAGAAGTGCTTATTGGTGTATTCATAGCCTTAGCACTATCCATATTAAATTATTTTAATAGATCTAATGCATACTTAGTTTGAGTAACAAAAGTTCTAACACTAAGTTGTTTGATCTGTAGACCTAGGAAAAAGGTTAATTCCCCCGTTACACTAATTTCGAATTCATAACTCATACTATTGATAAAAGATTCACATAAAGACTCATTTGAAGATCCAAAAATGATATTATCAACATAAATTTGTACAATAAGAAAATTATTTTTAAAATATTTAATAAACAATATGGTATCAACTTTACCATTTATAAAATTATTCTTAATTAGAAAGGAACTAAGTCTCTCATACCGAGCCCTTGGGGCTTATTTCAAACCATAAAAAGCCTTAGATAACTTAAAAATATGATTAGGAAAAATGGTATTTCCAAATCCGGGTGGTTGTTCAACATAAACTTCTTCAGAAATGAAACCATTAAGAAAAGTACTTTTAACATCTATTTGAAATAACCTAAAATTATCACAACTAGTATAAGTAGGAGAATCCTTATGGCTTCAAGTCTAGCCACAGGAGTGAAGATTTCTTCATAATTGATACCTTCTTCTTAGTTGAAACATTTGGTCACTAATATAGCTTTGTTTCTAACCATGATACCAAGTTCATCTTACTTTTTTCTAAAGACTCATTTAATACCAATTACTAAATGGTCACTAGGTCGAGGAATAAGCTTCCACACCTCATTTCTCTCAAAATGATTTAACTCCTCTTGTATTGCAATAACCCATGAATCATCTTTTAGGGCTTTGTCAATGCATTTTGGTTCAATTTGAGATAAAAATGCTGTATTCGCACAAAAATTTTTAAAAGAAGAATGAGTTTGAACACATTTTGATGTATCTCTAATGATTAACTTCTTAGGATGAGCATCTACATACTTCCAATCCTTAGATAAGGATTCTTTGGAAGAAGATGCATCCAAGTTGCTTAGGGAAGGAGAATTTTTATTCAAATTTAAATCATCAAAATTAACATTATCATCAAAATTATTTTTTCTTAAATTCAGGAAGTTCATTAAAAACAACATGAATAGATTCCTCTATAACTAAAGTTATTTTATTAAAGACACAAAATACTTTAGATATAGAGGAGTAACAAAAAAAAATGCCTTCATCGGATTTTACATCAAATTTTCCTAAGACATCTTTTTTATTAAAAATAAAATATTTACAACCGAAAACTTTAAAAATATGAAATATTAGTCTTTTGTTGTTCCACAATTCATATAGAGTTTTGAAAAGTAATGGTCTTACGAGAACCCTGTTCATGATATAGCTTATTGTGTTAATGGCTTCGAGGGTTTCTTGGAGTAGAGAAGTTATAGTTATATCTATTTAAATCGTAAATTTTTTTAAAATCATGGTTTTGAAATTCACGTCTATAATTACTTTGAATAGAGGCAATCATAAAACTCTTTTTATTTTGAACTAATTTAAAAAATATTTAAAAATATTTAAAGCAATTATTTTTATATACCAAGAAGTATGTCCAAGTATATCTACTATAATCATTAACAATTACAAAGGTATATTTACTACCTCCTAAGCTTGTTGTATTAATTAGTCCAAATAAATTCATATAGATCAATTATAGTGGTCTAGATGTGCTTATTTGATTCTTTGATTTGAAACTACTTTTTATTTGTTTTCCTAGTTGGCATGCATCACAAACTTTATCTTTTATAAATTTAATTTAGGTATACCTCCTACAAGTTCTCTAGTTGAAATTTAAAAGAATAGTTTCATACTAGCATAACCTAATCTCCTATGCCAAAGCCATGCATCATTGTCTAAAGCCGAAAAACTTGTTTTATCGTAAAAATCATCAATATTAGTATATATATTATTATTTTTTAAGGCAATCATAGATCTATTTTTGTATAGTATTTTAGTTATACAAGCATTAGATTCAAATTTGATGATATATCCTTCGTCACACAATTGACTAATGCTTAGTATATTATGTTTTAAACTATCTACTAATAACATATCTTCAAATAAAAGGTTTGACTTGTTACCTATGGTTCATTTGCCAATAATTTTCCCTCTATTGTTGTCTCTGAATGTGACAGATCATTCATCTTGGCTAGTGAGCTTAGAGAAGTATGTTGGATCTCTAATCATGTGCCTTGAGCATCCACTATCAAGATATCATCTCTTGCTCCTAACTTATGATTAGAGACATATTTATAAGAAAAGGGGGTTCACTTTAGGTACCCATTTAGCTTTGGGTCCGTCGTGAAAAGGTCTATCTATTTTGATTAATGTCATTGAGTTATTTATGGTTCCTTTAAAAACCCAAACTAATTTGTGTGAACTATACCTTTTAAAAGAACATCTATAGGCATAATATCCATATTTTTTATAAAAATTATATTTATCTCTAGGTGAGACGTACAATGTAGATCCTTTAACGAAGATTATTCGCCTTTGTTGAGTGTGACTCACAAAGCCAATTCATTCCTTTATATGGACATGACCCTTATTAGCAAAGATCATGTTTAGATATTTATTATCTATTTTAAAATTTTCTAATATTTCTTGTAGTAAAACATTTTCATTCTTAAGTGAATCTATCTCATCACACTTAGTGCAAGAAGCTAACATACTATTATCATGCTCATTTTTAAATTTATCATATTCATTAACAAGAGAAGCATACTCCTTTTTTAAAAACTTATATTTTTTACCAACTAGCTTACATTCATTATATAGATCATTAAAAGCAATAAGTAAATCATCATAAGCTAAATGAGATTTGATTAAGTTATTTACCTTATCATTAAGCGTCGTTAGAGCGTAATTTATAAATTTGTCTTTGTTGATTGGCTCATCATCTTTAGATGTACTCGAATTGTCCCAAGTTACTTTGAGTGCTTTCTTTTTTTTTTGGTAGCTTCTCCTTTACTTAGGGACATTCATTTTTGAAGTGCCCTAGCTTCTTACATTCATAGCATATTATTTGGTCCTTCTTGAGTTCACTTTTGTTCTTAATGTCTTATTTTATTTTGTTCCTTCTTAAGAATTTTTTAAACTTTCTTGTAAGGAGTGTCAAGCCATCGTCATCATCATCATCATCATCATACATGAGTTTTCACCCAAGTGGCCTTCTTTGATTTTAAGTGTCATATCCTTCTTATTCTTTAAAAAGTTATTCTCTCAAGTTCTTCATGTGCTATACATGTTATTTCAGAGGTCATCAAGGATCCAATAAGTTCTTCAAGCGGAAAGTTATTTAGATCATTTGCTTCTTGTATTGCCATTACTTTAGGATCCCAACTTTTTAGAATGAATCTTAATATATTGTTAACAAGTTCAAAATAAGAAAAACTTTTACCAAGTACTTTTAGACTATTGATGGCATCCGTAAAATGGGTGTATATATCTCCAATGGTCTCGCTTGGTTTCAAACAAAATAACTCATAGCTATAAACTAAAAGATTAATTTTTGACTCTTTAACCTTTCTTGTGCTAACTTCGAGTATTGCCAAATGTCATGTGCAGTTTCGTAATTAGAAATCTAATTAAATTTATTTTTATCAAGAAAATTCTTATTTTTATCAAGAGCCAAATGTCATCCATTCATTCATTGGTTTCAAAAACTTCTCAAAATCGCTTTCAATAATGATCCACAATTCGAAATCCATAGAAAGCAAGAAAATTCTTATTCTAATTTTCCAATACATGTAGTTCGTTCAATTGAACATAGGAGGACGAGTAATAGAAAGACCTTCTTGATTACTAGCAAAAGTCAGCTCTCTTGGGTTTTAAATCAAATAGAGGGTAACCTTACTCTGATATCAATTGTTAGGATCAAGTTGGCACTAAGAGAGGGGGTAAATTAGTGCTTATGATAAAAATTTCATCGATTTGAAAAACTTCAATGATTTTGAAAAGCTTAATTCGATGAAACCGTATCGAAATTGATATCGAAAGTGTGTTTTACTTGAAGTAAATGTAATAAGCAATTAAAAATAGAGAACAATAGTAATGAAGAGTAAAAAGAGAACGCACGCTAAATTTATAGTGGTTTGGTCGTCGTTACCTACATCTACTCCCAATTCCTCCTCCGTTGAGACTACTGGTGTCTACTAATGGTCTTCCTTCAATGGGCAAAGACTAACTATCCTTTTACAATTCTTTCTCCTTTTTATAGGTTTAAGAGATAATCTTTTACAAGCCTCACACCTCTCTTAGATTGATCACAAAGGTAAAGAAGGAGGAGGACACTTAGCACTTTTTTAATACTTCTACAACCAAAATCTCAAGACTTTTATTCACACTTTTCATGCTCTTTCATACAAGAAAGAGTAGGGCCTATAGACTGACACTGGGCGGTACCATTGCCCAGTCTAGGCAGTACCACCGCCTAACAGAGCTTTGGAGATCGGGGTCTAGCAGTACCACCACTTGACAGCATTAACTATCGGTGGTACCAACGTCAGTTTAGGCGGTACCATCGCCCGTCCACCTGGGAGGCTAAGCCTCAAGCAATTCCATCGCCCAGTCTAGGCGATGCCATCACCTAACGTGGCTCCAAGTGGTTGGATGGGCCATCCAACCAGCCTAATTCAGCCTTGTTTAGGGCCCAATTGGCCCCTAATTGAGTTGGTAGGATTTCTCCCAAAACTAACTCAAATTAAAGTCCTAACTACAATAGTTAAGGCGAAAACAATTTATGATATAAGGAATCTAAGTTGTCTGACATGTCAATTGTTCAACCGAAACTCTCGATGAACTTCCGACAAACTCCCGACGATCTTTTGGCGAGCTTTCGGTGAACTTTCGATGAGCTTTCGAAGAACTCCCGATGAACTTCTGGCGAGCTTTCACTGCATCATCCTATCCTTCGGTATATCATCTGATTCATTCGGCTCGATGCCCAATCATTGATTTCGGTCCAACATTAGATTCTTCTTTAATCGTTTTACCTATCTTATGATCATAGTTAGTCCTACATCACTTATCTCAACATATGAATTATATCATTAATTCATTAATTGATTTCATCATCAACATATGATATTCAACAAGCGATACTACCGCTAGTGCTAGGTGATACCATCTCCTACAGCTCTAAGCACTGGCGGTACCACCGGAAGTCTAAGTAGTACCACTTGTTGAATCTCGGATTTTGATGATGAAGTCAATTAGCATTTGTTATCTAATCCATATGTTGAGATAAGTGTGTAGGATTAACTACTATGGTAGTAAGACATGCAGCAGGAGTTGCGCTGAAGTCAAGACCATGATCACATTGGGGGTTCGAGAGTTCGACGGAAGTCCAAACGGTCGTCGGAGGTTCTACGGGAAAAAATCTGAGAAGTCCAGAAGCTTGCCAAAGAAGCTAATCGGAACTTGCCAAGTGGATCATCACAAGTCCAAGAGTTTGGCGGAAGTCTGCCAGAGCATCGCCGAGGGTTCGTCGGATGTTCGCTGGAAGCTCGCCAGAAGAAGCGATTGACGTACCAGAGCAAGTTGCAGTATTAATGTCTTAAATATCGCAGTTAGCATATAGATTAAGTTAGGAATGAGAGGTGATCCCATTAACTTAATTTAGGGGCAATTGGGCCCTTGACAGACCCAAATTGGGCCGAATGGATCAGCCCATTCGGACCCAGAATTCCTGGCCGACGGTGGCACCGCCCAGGAGACTTGGTCTCCTAGAATTCTGGGCGGCGGTACCCCCCCTGTCAAGTGGTGGTACCGCCTGAGCTCGGTCTCCGAGTGGTGTCAGGCGATAGTACCACCCAGTTATAGCGGTAGTACTGCCAGGACCACGAAAAACCGAGAGATAACACTTTTTAGCTCCAAATTCAAACTAGTTGGGGCCTATATAAACCCCACCCTTTCGAAAGGGCACCGAAAGCTTGCATTTATTTTGAGAATTTGAGAGCTTAAAAGTGTTGTAAAAGGCTAGAAGTTCTTCTCTCTCTTTTCTTCTAAGTTTTGATCATTCAAGAGAGGAGTGAAAATCTGTAAGGGTTGTCTCCTAAGCCCGTCAAAAGGAGAAAAGGTGTAAAAGGTGATTGACCTTCGCCTATTGAAGGAAGGCCTCTAGTGGACGTCGGTGACCTCGTCGGAGGAGGAAGCCAAAAGTGGATGTAGGTCAAGATTGACCGAACTAATCTAAAATTGTCGTGCTCTCTAGTTTGCATTTATTCTTGCTATTTACCTTACTGCAAACCTCCATATGTGCTTTACTTCCTCATTACTTTTGCTGCACTCCTTTACGAACTCGCTTTCAAGTTAAGTTTCTGAAAATGGTTTTACGTCGAAAATGATTTCATCGTACGAACGTCGTTTGAAATCGACGAAAGTTTTTCCGCTGCACTAATTCACCCCCCCCCCCCTCTTAGTGCTCTTGATCCTAATAATTGGTATTAGAGCCAGGTTAACTCTCAATCGGATTAAAACCCAAGAGAGATGGCATATGCCAGAAACCAAGAGGGCCACTCTATTACACGTCCGCCCATGTTCAATGGGATGGACTACACCTATTGGAAGACCCGAATGAGGATCTTCCTTATTTCCATGGATTTTGAACTTTGGAATATTGTTGAAAATGGATTTGCAAAGTCTTCTCTTCCAATGATCGATTGGAATGAATTCGAGAAGAAGACTTTTGCTATTAATGCAAAGGCTATGAATGTCTTATTTTGTACGCTTGATAAAAACGAGTTCAATCGTGTTTCAGTTTGTGAAACTACATTTGATATTTGGCACACACTCGAAGTGACTCACGAAGGCACGAGTAGAGTGAAAGAGTCAAAAATTAATCTTTTAATATATTTTTTTGAACTTTTTCGAATGAAACCGAGTGAGACTATAGGCGACATGTACATCCGTTTCACGAATGTCGTCAATGGTTTAAAAGGACTCGGTAAAAGTTTTTCGGATTTTGAGCTCGTGAATAAGATTCTAAGATCCCTTCCAAAGAGTTGGGACCCTAAAGTCACTACTATTCAAGAGGCTAAAGATTTAAACAACTTTCCTTTTAAAGAATTAATAGAGTCATTAATGACCTACGAAATGACTTGCAAAGCTCGTGAAGAGTAAGAAGACATCCTTTCAAAGAACAGGAAGGATATGACACTTAGAACTTTAGAAGACCACTTGAGTGAAAACTCAAGTGATGAGGACTATGACGATGACTTGACACTTCTAACAAGGAAATTTAAAAAAATTATTAAAAGAAACAAGTTTAAAAATAACACAAAAAATAAATTTGAACCCAAGAAGGGCCAAGTTATTTGCTACGAATGCAAGAAGCTAGGACACTACAAAAGTGATTGTCCCCAAGCCAAGAAGAGAACATCAAAGAAGAAGGCACTCAAAGCAACGTGGGATGACTCAAGCGCGCCCGAAGAAGAGGAGTTCAACACCGAGCAAGTTGCTCACTACGCCCTAATGGCCATCGGAGAGGAGGTAACGAATTTAATTGATGCAGATTTATCATTTGATGAATTATTAAATACTTTCCATGACTTATTTGATGAATGCAAAACAATTAGTAGAAAATATAAATTATTAAAAAAGGAGCATAAGTCTTATTAGTAATTTTGGTAAATTAAAAACTGAATATCATGATAGTTTAGCTCCATATATAAAATGTCATGATTTAGAAACTCTCCAAAAGGAAAACTTGCTACTTAAGGACACCTTGAAGAAATTCGAGGTTGGTAGTAAGTCTTTAAATATGATCCTTACAAATAAGGGTCACGTTCCTAAAAGAAGTGGAATTGGATTTGTGAGAACTCCTTACCAAAATCTAACCACCTTCATTAAAGGCCCTATCTTACATATTCGGTACCAAAGCAAATGCAACTTTTGTTGCAAACATGGACATAGAACTTATCATTGTCCATTCAAGAAAGTTAGTCCGAACAAACTGATTTGGGTTCCTAAAGGAACCATGATAAATTCTATGCAACATGATAAACAATTTAGATCAGTTTTTGAGGCACCCAAAAGTAAATGGGTACCTAAAAATCATCCTTTCTTATAGAAACATACACCATCACAAGCTAGGAGTAAGAGATGGTACCTCGATAGTGGATACTCAAGGCATATAACTGGAGATCCATCTCAATTCTCTAACCTCACTAATATAGACGAAGGCTATGTCACCTTCGGAGACAACAACAAGGGTAAAATTATTGATAAAGGAACCATAGGTAACAAATCCAACTTTTTTATTGAAGATGTTTTGTTAGTTGATGGTTTAAAACATAATCTCTTGAGCATTAGTTAACTGTGTGATAAATGATATATTGTCAAATTCGAATCTAATGCTTGCATCATTGAAAAACCACACAAAAATACATCTATGATTACATTAAAACAAAATAACATATACACCATTGACATCAATGATCTTTGTAATGAAATGTGTTTCTCAATTTTGAATGAGGATGCTTGGCTTTGGCATAGGAGATTAGGTCATGCTAGCATGAAACTAATCACTCAAATATCATCCAAAGAACTTGTAAGAGGAATTCCTCATATCAAGTTCATCAAAGATAATGTGTGTGATGCTTGTCAATTAGGAAAACAAATTAAGAATAGTTTCAAATCTAAGAATCAAATAAGCAACTCTAGGCCCTTGCAATTGATCCATATGGACTTGTTCGGACCAATCTCTACATCAAGCCTAGGAGGTAGCAAATACGCTTTTGTTATTGTAGATGACTATAGTAGATACACATGGACTTATTTCTTGAAACACAAAAATGAATGCTTTAGATATTTCACCAAGTTTTGTAAACTTGTTCAAAATGAAAAGGGTTCTATGATTTCATCAATTAGAAGTGATCATGGTGGTGAATTTCAAAACCATGATTCCAAGAATTTTGTGAATTTAATTGATACAATCATAACTTCTCTACATCAAGAAATCTTCAACAAAATGGAGTAGTAGAAAGAAAAAATAGAAATTTACAAGAAATGACGAGAACCATGTTAAATGAACATAGCCTACCCAAATATTTTTGGGCCGAAGCCGTAAACACTACATGCTATATTTTAAATAGAGTTCTAGTAAGACCCCTACTCACCAAAACTCCCTATGAATTGTGGAACAATAAAAAACCTAATGTTTCATATTTTAAAGTTTTTGGGTGTAAGTGTTTTATCTTAAATGAAAAAGATGTCTTAGGAAAATTTGATGCTAAATCCGATGAAGAAATTTTTCTTAGTTATTCTTCGGTTTCTAAAGCTTTTTGTATCTTCAATAAAAGAACTTTAATTATAGAAGAATTCATTCATGTTGTTTTCAATGAGATTTCCGAAATCAAGAAAAATGATTTTAATAATGATGTTAATCTCGATTCTTTGAATTTAAATGAAACCCCTTCTCCAACTAGCAACTTGGATGCATCCACTTCTGAAACATCCTTACCCAACGATTGGAAGTATATAGATGCTCATCCTAAGGAGCTAATCTTAGAAGACACATCTAAGGGGGTTCAAACACATTCTTCTCTTAAAACTTTTTGTGCCAACGTCGTTTTTCTCTCCCAAATTGAACCTAAATATATTGATGAAGCCATGAAAGATAATTCATGGATTATCACAATACAAGATGAGTTAAATCAATTTGAGAGAAATGAGGTGTGGAAGCTTGTTCCTAGGCCAAATGACCATTTAGTTATTGGTACTAAATGGGTCTTTAGAAACAAGCAAGATGAAAATGGTATCGTGGTTAGAAACAAGGTTAGATTAGTGGCCAAAAGTTTCAAGTAAGAAGAAGGTATCGATTACGAAGAAACCTTCGCTCTTGTGGCTCGATTAGAAACCATAAGGATGCTCCTTGCCTATGCTAGTAATAACAATTTTAAGTTGTTTCAAATGGATGTTAAAAGCGCTTTTCTTAATAGCTTTATTTCAGAAGAAGTTTATGTTGAACAACCTCCCGAATTTGAAAATAATAGCCTCCCTAATTATGTGTTTAAATTAACTAAAGCTCTTTATAGTTTAAAATAAGTCCCAAGGGCTTGGTATGAGAGACTTAGTTCTTTTCTTATTGAAAAAAATTTCACAAAAGGCAAGGTCGATACTACATTGTTTATCAAGAATTTTGAAAATAATTTTCTCATTGTTCAGATTTATGTTGATGATATTATCTTCGGTTCTACGAATGAATCTCTTTGTGAATCTTTTGTTAAAACTATGAATCTCGAATTTGAAATAAGTTTGATGGGAGAATTAACCTTCTTCTTAGGCTTACAAATTAAGCAACTAAGCAATGACATCTTTATTAATCAAACTAAATATGCATTAGATTTGCTAAAAAGATTTAACATGGATAGCTCAAAAGCTATCAACACTCCTATCAGCACCTCCACTAAGTTAGAAATGGATGAGAGTGGAGAAAACTTTGATAAAAAAACTTATAGGGGTATGATAGGAAGTTTACTTTACCTCACTGCAACTAGACCAGATATCATGTTCAGTGTAGGACTTTATGCTAGGTTTCAATCGAATCCTAAGATATCTCATCTCAAAGCTGTTAAAAGAATACTTAGATATCTTAAAGGTACCATAAATATAGGATTATGGTATCCAAAATATGAGAATTTTGAGCTAA